>NC_092858.1:19316107-19316558 GCF_032062135.1 Pyxicephalus adspersus
CTGCCGAATCCCAACCCTGGGCGCAGTCTGATCTCACCTGCCGAATCCCAACCCTGGGCGCAGTCTGATCTCGCCTGCCGAATCCCAGCGTTGGGTGCAGTTTGATCTCACCTGCCGAATCCCAGCGTTGGGTGCAGTCTGATCTCGCCTGCGAATCCCAGCGTTGGGTGCAGTCTGATCTCCCCTGGCGAATCCCAGCGTTGGGTACAGTCTGATTCCCCTGCTGAATCTCAACCCTGGGCGCAGTCTGATCTTCCAGTCTGATCTTCTCTGACGAATCCCAACCCTGGGGGCAGTCTGATCACCCCTGCCGAATCTCAGTGCTGGGCACAGTCTGATCTCCCCTGCCGAATCTGAACCCTGGGCGCAGTCTGATCTTCCCTGACGAATCCCAACCCTGGGCGCAGTCTGATCTTCCCTGACGAATCCCAACCCTGGGCGCAGTCTGATC
>NC_092858.1:19316564-19354763 GCF_032062135.1 Pyxicephalus adspersus
GCGCAGTCTGATCTTCCCTGACGAATCCCAACCCTGGGCGCAGTCTGATCTTCCCTGACGAATCCCAACCCTGGGCGCAGTCTGATCTTCCCTGATGAATCTCAGCATGGGGTGCAATCTGAACTCTCTTACCAATTCCTAGCATTGCATACAGTCTGATCTCCCTTCCTGAGTTCCTCCCTTCCAGACTTGGACCATCCCATCTACATCAGGCTATCCTGTACTGGAATATCCTTGCTGTTCTTCTGGACTCTCATATACCAGACCATCAGAACTCTGGACTCCCCGGACAGCTCAGTACAGTCATCTGATCTTTGTTTACAAACACAGCACAGTCCTCCTGACCGCACACAGCTGTATTGGGGGCTCTGCATGTGGTCAGCTCCCTGGTATTTGTCTGAAGAATGGAGGAAGCGGGACAGCCTTCCCTTGGCCACCCATCACCTCCTCTACACATCAGCGGGATGTGTGATCTCCTGTGCCGTGTCCGGGGGAAGATGTTCTCCTGGTAATGTCTGCAATGGTGGTGGGACATCTTATAATATGGAATGTATGTAGTGTACACAGGGCAGTGACTTCTCATTCATTATTACAGAAAACTATTCACAAGGTACCATAGACACTAGATGAGTGTACGCACCCTTTCATTGCTTCGTACCTCTCCTTACTTATAAGGTTTAGTTTTTTTTAGTGGGTCATTAGGCTATTAGGGGAAAATCATTTTTAGAGTTACCTATCTGCATCTTCTGATCACTGAAAGTTTTTGTTATGTCAGTTGAATAAGTGCAAATGTATGTCAGATATTCAGTGTGTGTGTTATCGGCCATGCTGTGCACCAAATAACCTCATGGTATTGAGATGAGAAGAGGTGGAGGTGTTCTAGGACTGGCTGTGTAAGGGTGACAACACTACTCCTCTATACAGTACAATAAATGAGCGTTGTCACCCTAGGGCAGGAAATGTGTTACTGGTTGGATCACCTGCTGAAAACAGTGTAGCTGGGTTGTGGTTTTTATCTGTAAGCTCTTTTGAGCTAGATCCTCTCGTCCTCTTGTATCACTGTTTATCTTGTATCTTCTTCTATTTGATATAGAGTGCTGTGTAATAAGTTGGTGCTATATAAATACTGTTTAATAATAAGAATAAGGCTGCATACACACATGCAATAATTGTCATTGGAAAGGATCTTTCACGATCCTTTCCAACGACAAACAAACGCACGATGAGCGAGCACTGTACATACAGCACCGTTCTGCTCTATGCAGAGGAGAGGAGGAGGAGAACGATGGAGTGGCACCCCACTGTGCTCTCTTCCCCTTCACTTCCATTGTTCATGGTCTGTGGATCCGTTAGGTGAACGACGTTTTACACATACAAGATTCTTGACCGATACCGGCCCTGAGCCGGGGGAGAACCATTGCACGTGTGTACCTAGCCTAACTATGTTAAAGTGGAGATAAACTCTGAAAGCAAGACAATCGTGCTGACAGGTTCTTTATTGCAGAAAGGAAAGGTGATGCACCTTATGCAATTCAATATACTTACTTGTGCTATCACAGTTTTTTGAGGTACACAGTCACCTTACACCTGTCCTTGCTTCATTCTTCACTCAGCATTGTTCTGGGTTTTGGATCCTTATCCATTTTTGATTGGCCAGGCCAGAATGACATAAATCCTGCACATGCTTTCAGGATACCCAGCATCCTGCACTGAGCTGCAATTTAAAAAAAAAAAGATTGTGATCAGTCAGGTGAGTATGTTTTATTGCAGAAAGAACACCGCCTTTCTATCTGCAATACAAAAAATAGCCTGACTTGCTAATTTTTAAATTGTGAACTTAGTGTACCTAAACTCAGATTATTCAATTTACATAAAAGGGTAGACAACCCTTTTGTTATTTTAAAGTGAGAATTATGTTTATGTTTTTTTTAAGAGCAACACCCAAAGGGTACAGCACCACCCTCTTAATTCTCAATCACCTAGGCGATCGAGAATGAATGGGTGCGCAGAGCCTCCCGGGATAGCTACGTCACGCATCCCGGGAGGCTCTTGGGTGCTCCTCCTGTGCATGCCTGAACCCGTTTTTCAAAAGGAAAAAAATAGCAGATCTCACGCATGCGCAGTGAGATCAGCAAGTTTTTTTCCCATCTACGTCACCCAATCTCGTGCTTGCGAGTTTTGAGCACAACCACCACAGGTCACTTTCTCTTTTTTTGTAGAACTGAAATTTGCTTAAAGTGTACCTAAACTCAACATTTTCACTTTACATAAAAGTGTAGACAACCCTTTTATGTAAAGTAAAAATTCTGTTTTTTTTTTTTTAAGTGCAACACCCTTTTTAAAAAAAATAAATGAATAAAAAAAGGTGCAGCACCGCCCCCTAATTTTCAATCGCCTAGGCGATACCGGAACAACGCGGGACTCAATGGAAGCCACCTCCAGACCGATCCACTGCTCTGCTGGAATAAAAGTAAGTGAATTTATTTGGTTTTCGGGGACTTTTGAGTTTACTTCCTCTTTTAAGCAGACCTAAACTCAACATTTTCACTGTACATAGGAGTAGACAATCTTTAAATTATATATATATATATATATATATATATATATATATATATATATATATATATATATTATATATATAATTTAATTTTTCAAAAAAGGGTGCCACACCTCCGCTTTTAGTTGTGGCTGATCAAGACTGAATGGGTGCGCAGAGCCTCCCGGGATACCTACGTCACACATCCCGTGAGGCTCTGGGTGCTCTTTCTGTACATGCCCAAATCTCGGACATGCACAGAAAGGGCATTTTTTTGTAATAAGGGAAAGAGATGCCAATCTCACGTAAGCACAGTGAGATCGGCTCCCTTTTTTCTCCCCCTTTACAGCAGCTACGTCACCCTGTGCAGTGTGAGATGGGGTGACGTGCCAAGAAAACAGAAGAGAAGCCCGAAAATGGCAGCGCCGGGACGAAGAGGAATTCCAGAGCGATGCAGAACTGGATTGCGGGAAGGATCAGCGCCATGGATGGACCTGGAGGATTAAAGGTAAAGTGTCACTTTTTTCAGTTTAGTTTCGCTTAAATGCCCTATTAAAGGGTAGAGAGCTGCCCTACATGGGGAACAATGACTCTCATACAAAGCAGGGGATGGCACTAAACGGTTTACTGCCACCCCCATTCATTCCCTTTGTTCATTCGCCAGGCTAATGGTAATGTTTGCGTTAGGAAATTGATTAAAACCATTGTGATGTAGAGTGAGTTTTCCATGTTTGCTACACATTTTCTCTAAATTAAATTATTTCACTGGTTCCTCAATGTGAATTGTATTTACTGCTCATGTAGGTACTTCCTTATTCCATGGGAGATCAAGCTCTTACTAACTTTCACAGTACTTGTACCATGGTGAATGTTACATCGCCAGGATCAAACTTGCTTTTTGACATTCATGGCAGTGAGTGACTGCATTACTATGGAGGACTTGTTACATTCCAGTTTGCAGTCGTTCTGCCAGATACATTCTGTTGTCAGCTGTTGGTCTGCATATGAGAATTGCAGCATTAAAGTTCAGAGAGTGACCTTCTGTCCATTCCTTTAACAGCTGGCAGGACACACAGGTCATTGTCAAGGGGGTAGAAGTTAAAAGTGGAGATGAAGATTTATTGTCGACTATTATTAATAATAATAAACAGGATTTATATAGCACCAACATATTACGCAGCGCTATATATTTAATAGGGGTTGCAAATTACAGATGGATACAGACTGTGATGCAGGAAGAGGAGAGGACCCTGCCCCGAAGAGCTTACAATCTAGGAGGTGGGGAAGTATCACACAATAGGAGGGGAGATATGTAGTGTTGGGAAGTAGTGAGGGTTTAGGAGACAGAAGAAGATGGGTAGGTGAGTTTGATAAGATGGGTTTTGAGTGCTCTTTTAAATGAGCAGAAAGTAGGAGCAAGCCGAATAAGATGAGGAAGACCATTCCAGAGAGTTGGAGCAGCTCTAGAGAAGTCTTGTATCCGTGTGTGTGATGAGGTTATGAGTGAGGAAGTCATTAGTAGGTCATTGGAGGAACAGAGAGAGCGGCTGGGGGAGTATTTTTCTATCAGGTCAGAAGGTAAGTGGGACAAGAACTGTGTAGGGATTTGAAGGCAAAGCACAGGAGCTTGGATTTGATTCTAAGGTGAAATGGAAACTAATGAAGAGAACTACAAAGAGAGGAAGCAGAAGAGGAGCGGAGGGAAGGATGGATGAGTCTGGCTGCAGCATTCATAATAGATTGTAGAGGAGAGAGTCGGGTTAAGGGAATAGCAGAGAAAAAAATAGCTAATTTTTGTATATCATTACCAGTTTTCATAGGTGTCCCTACACTGACCCTTGGGGGAATGAAAATGTTATATTGTTTTTATGGCTTTAACTGTAAACTAGAATAGAATGTCTGCATGCTGTATTAGAATTAGATATGGATAAATGTCGGTATCTGAGCAGGATTCATTTATTTCCTACCAGCATCTTGAAATAATTTTAATTATATACAAGCAGGTTCAGTCTGACAGTTACTTATTTTTTTCCTTTTGTTTCATACTTTCTTTAATAGACTCTGGTGTGTTTGTGTTTTTTGTAGAGTTTTTGAAAACATTTTTTTGTATTTAGTATTTCCTAGAATTTGTTTATTTTTGCAATAACAAATGCACAAAGTTGGTAAAAAAAGTATTTGTTGCATTTGTAAATACCTGCACAATACTGTGTACCAGTATAACATATTGAGTGTTGTCATCACTGGGACCAGTTATAGAATAGCATTGTTGTAAAATATATCATACAACTTTTTAAGCATTTAAGGTATTATTATATGTATAAAAAACAGTTTGCTCTGAAGAAAACCATTTATGTAATAATTAATTACCCTTAATAATAATTAACCCATAAGTGGTATATGCCTGTGAAATAGGCATTTCCATTGACTTTCTTGTTAATGGCACCTACCATGTGTCACACCATCCAGTAGGTAATTGTAGTGTGAGGGCTTAGTGATTTGATTTCATAATATTCTGCCAGCTTCCCTAAGCTGTTTTTGCTAGACTTTGCTCCAGTGTATTTTCTGCAATTGGTTTATATTTTTCTTTTTTGTTTTTTAACTTTTTGGTTAGATTTTTTTTTCTTTTGTGTTGCGTTTATCTGCATATCATTGTTGATTGGTGACCTTTGCCTTTGCAGGTATGTTCTGAAGACTCTTCTCATGGGCCAGTTGCTGTCTCTCTTCATATGCGGGACTGCAGTGACCAGCCAGTATTTGGCAACGCACTTTGAAATCGACACTCCGATGCTGCAGAACTTTATTAACTATTGCCTTCTCTTCACAGTTTATACCGTCTGGCTGGCTTTTAGGTCAGGTAAGAATCATTTTCCATCTCTGCAGTCTATTCCTCTTTTAATACAAGAAAGTACTTTACTAGCTATTGCAGCTTAGTAGGTGATTTCCCAGCATTCCCACTTATGTCTTTTGAGGTGGGTAAAGCTAACTAAATATTTCCATTGTTTCTGTTTGGGACAGGAGAGAATGGTCTTCTCCACATAGTGAGACACAAATGGTGGAAGTATCTACTTCTTGGAATTGTCGATGTAGAAGCAAACTACTCCATTGTGAAAGCCTACCAGTTTACAACCCTTACTAGTGTCCAGGTAAGGAGAAATGATGGTGGTAATGGGGGGAGTCATTTTTTATATTTATTTATGTATTTATAACAGCCTTTTTCTGTATTATTAACATGAGTGGAACCTGTAAAATAATTTTCGAGTCCCAGGGAACCCCAGCTATATTATATCCACAGCTCTAAGTATATTATCAAGGCAGTTATTGTGAAGAATACCTCTTACATTGTTGGTCAGTGACAAGAATGTCACCCTTACAGGTAGCCAAAAAAATCCCCGGTATCACCTAAACTGACCCAGGAGTCACAAACTACTTATTGCTCAAGGAACCCCTAGTAACCTCTGGGGGAATCCTAGGGTTCCATGGGACCCTGGTTGAGAAACACCGAAACACTGCATACAAACAAAACTGTAAGCCAAGGTATTTTTTACCTGAAAATACAGGTAACTTGTGCATGGATGTTGGCCACCTGTAACAGATGTTTTTAGCATCAAGAGTTTGTTACTCACATTATATAAGCACCATCTACTGTTACTACCAAGTATAAACTGAAACTATTGTTCTAATGGCAATTTGAGGACAAAGAAATCTCGGTTTATATTTAAGTATATACAGTAATCACTTTCACATTCTGCTGTAAGAGCTGCCTTTTCCACCATTCTCTGGCTTCCTCCTTCTGCTCCTTTGTTAACTGTGCAGACCCCCTTAGAATGAGAAATATGACACGATAATTGGAGAATATACATTTCCATATCCTCCCTGTGTGCAATGAACCCAGAAGTGATAAGCTCAGGACTGTTTTATAATCTATTTTTATCTACTTTTCTCCCTTTTTGCCATATAGCTCCTGGACTGTGTTGGGATCCCTGTTCTTATGGTTCTGTCATGGTTTATCCTCCGTTCGAGATACAAACTGATCCATTACATTGCAGTTGTGGTCTGTCTGTTGGGTGTTGGCACCATGGTCGGAGCAGATGTTATTTCTGGAAGAGCAGATGGCAAAGGTAGGAAACTTAATTAAAAAAAAAAAACTTTTTGTTTGGCATTCAGGCTGTATTTTGAGTAGGATAGATAAAGGGAAACAAATAAACACTTTTTATCTTATCTTATCATTTTATCTTATATTTTATCTTTATTTTATCATAAAAAAGAGTACCTGAAAGTAAAATATGACTACCACATCAGAAATGGGTAGTTTGCACAGCACAAGTTTCAGTTTCTGTTAAATGTTGCCTGCTCATGTGTTAAGCTGGCAATGTAGGCACTTGCTGTACTTAGTTATAAAATGTAAAGAAGGTTTTTACATGGGTGGTTGCTCAGACAGAGCAGCTCTGCAAAGTGCAGGGATATTTAGATTTGTAAAGTCTAGCCAAGTACTTTGAAGATGCAGAATGCCCAGGTCATTGCAACTGCAGCAATTATGAACTAACTATGCAGGGATCATACACTAAGGGCTCTATTTATAAAATATTCCCTCTTCAGTTCACTCATAAAATGAGTTTCTTTTCAATTTATTTCCTATTGTGACAGCTGTGCACTTTTGACAGGGCAATAATTTATGAATAGAGCCCTAAGCTGCACATAGACTACTCAATGTATAAAGAAGATTGCAAACAGGCAGGTAAGTTTGTTTCATTGCAGAAGGGAAATCCCCTGTTCCATCTGCAAGAAACCTGTCGGCTCTGTATTTTTTTGCAGCATGCTTGTATGCAATTTCTAATGTGACAGAGGAGTATGTTGTGAAGAACCTGACGCGGGAGGAGTTCCTGGGGATGCTGGGTCTCTTTGGAGTTTTCATCAGCGGGATACAGCTGTAAGAGTCTAATACATTACATAACTCTCATAATATTACTTTTGGGTAGAAGCCGTACTCTTCTTTGCAGCATCATTTTCCTAAGTCCTGAAAAGCTCACTTCTGCAGCTTTTACTGCTCCATGCTTGCAAATTTTCCATTGCATTAGTGCCTTGGAAATGGAAATTAGCTGTGCATGATTTTTTTTTTTTGCAAGTGGAGCGAATAAATCTATAGCATTAGTGTTATTCAGACTTGGCTTATTCATGGAATTCATCGAATTCCACTTAATAAATTCTTGTTTGTAAATCCCCACCCCTGCAACAGTGAAAGAAGTGAAACATTTTCTCTGGTGCCATCCCCCACCGACTCTTTCCCACTAAACAGGTTAACATAATGTATTTGCCATTAAAGCAGTGCCATCATTTAATACTGCCTTCCCATATATTGTGTAGAAGGAAAGAGCTTGGGATGTGTAGTTCTGGAGGCATGCTTGGATCAATAGGCACCAAGCTCGCAACAACTGTCCCAGGCTACAGGTACTTCACCCTTGGCTTCATTACATTACTTGGTGTGTGTTCTTCTAATGCTGATAACCGTGAACCATGACTGTGTAATGTGTCATTACAATTGTCACTGTGCATTAGTAAGAGCATAAACAAGGACCTCCAGGGTCACCAGGTGTAAATAAAAACCGCATATTAAATAATATTCAGAATTACAGTTTATTTGAGATTTTAGTGATTGGTTTTGCATATTTTGAATTTGCATAAGAGTAACACAGGTATTTATTATTTTTGAATAGTCACTTAGTCTTTTCTCCTCCAGGCAATGTCTGATTTCTTCCTTTGTGCATTGAACACAAGCATCATTTTTGGCGCCTAAATATTTGTAGTCAATATCTGCTTCCTGGTCTATGATCAAGAATCAAACAGTTCTGTAAATCTGTCTTTGCTGTAACCTTAGTATACACACATGGCTCTTTTTCTGGATGTTGCAATGCGCAATATAACTGATCCTTGTATTGAACACTGCTGATATTTTCCTACACGGCATCTCTCGGGCCTTTTCGCAGTCACTTGTATATAGCTCAGTTTGCTGTTTTATTAGTATGATACATTTAAAAAAATATGCTATATTGGAAAGTCAGCAATTTATGTGAACTTGTACATTTCTTGTCCTCCTAAAGCTTTGATGTATCCTAGTCAGGGAATATAATTCATCACATATAAAATGGAAAGATCTTTATTTTTTTTCTTCCTCATCTTAAGCAATTATTTCATTAATCGTGTTCACAGCTTCCCATTTTTATTATGCTTGGAGATGCCTTTGATCTCCAGTGACTTGTGATGACCATTCTGCTTGCTGTCAAAATATATCTGAGAGTTCTTTACTCAAGCATTAAGTTTGGCACAGGGATTAAATAGCATTGTCATCTGGTGGGTGTTATAGTCTGATTACAGATATTCATGTGAATCGTCAAAAATGAGCAGATAGGAGAGCATTCCCACCATAAGTGTAAAAATGTACCCTCTTTAGGACTAGTATAGTGAGTTCCACCAAGGGGAGCGACCCAATCATTCAGAAAAGAGTGTTCTCAGAGTGCCCAGCCTGAAAAAAATCGATAGAACAATAGAAGAGAGAGGAAAAAAGAAAGGCTTTTGTAGGGCACAACTTTGTATATTTAAAACTGGAATTTTATTAATTAAATTAATGCTATACACTAAACAGAGTCCTCCTGCGCTAGACCTAAGTTAACATGGGTTCACTGTCTTGAACAAATATAAAATGGTCAAAGCGCATCAGATAATAGATAACAACAAATCTTGTTCCCACCTGGCACGTTTTGCCCTGTGGGGCTTCTTCAGGGGATTGGGGGACCCAAGGAGTAATAAAACCATAATAGAAGGTTAAGACGTATTTGATGACCCGTTAAAGTTATTCAAAACGGTCGTTTGGTGTTGGGTGATGTTTCCGACCAAGAGATTATATTATGGTTGTTCAGAGATTAGGACTGTGTTAATAATATTGTTCGCTTAACAGAACCAGGATGGGTTGTTGCAGTACAGCCTGTGATTTGTGTGGTGTAACGTATGGTAAGTTCTTTACTATCGAAGAACGCCTTGGTTAAAAGAGTCCAAAAGATAAAGGCTGCCACCAGTCTGCCTGCGATACTGTACCACAACATATCAACTACCAACAACTATCTCTGTTCATATTCTGCACCTTCTACAACTGCAGCAGTATTCTGTTTAGTATTTTAACAGATGAGTTCATTGATAGATTTTGATAGTGAAAGACTTATTATACGTTACAGCACACAAATCACAGATTGTAGTGCAACAACCCTTCCTGGTTCTGTTAAGCGAACAATATTAATCACACAGTCCTAACCTCTAAACAACCATAATATATTCTCTTGGTCAGAAACATTACTCAACACCAATAAATATGTCCAAACCTTCTATTATGGTTTAATTTCTTCCCTGAGTATCAGCCGGTACCAGACGTCTGTTCTTTTGGTCAAAGTCTCAGCAATATTACCAACTCCTAGGGTCCCCCAATCCCCTAAAGAAGCCCCACAGGGCGAAATGCATCGGGTGGGAACAAGATTTGTTGTTAACTAATGCGCTTTACCATTTTATAATTGTTGAAGATAGTGAACCCGTGTTAGATAAGGTCTAGCACAGGAGGACTCTATTTAGTGTATAGCATTATTTAATTAATAAAATTTCAGTTTTCAAGATAAATAGTCGTGCCCTACAAAAGCCTGTCTTTTTCTCTCTTTTCTATTTTTCTACCCTCTTTAGGACTGCAAACTCAACGCATGTTTGAGGGGAAGTTTCTTATTCAATTCCTGGACATTCATGCAACAGGCTTTATGCACAAGGATTAAAATCCCATTTTAACTGTAATTTGTAGCTGGTGTGTTTTCAGAACTGAGTTTTGCTTATAAAACACAGGATAAACCTGCAAAATTCCATTCCAGTAGTGTAAATGTGAGAGCATCTATAAAGCTCTTAGAGTTCTGTCTTGGTTGTGTGTTGGCATTCCATGCTGAACATAATAAATACACATAATAAAATGTGTAGATGATTTATGGGTACCTAGGCAAGACTGGTATAATCTAGAGGACATTGTCTTTTCTGCCCTTAGCATTGGTAAGGTGCTTTATAGGTGTACCTTGGTGTATGAAAATATTATTCCAAGACACTAAAAATGCCGGGGTTGCAGCTGATTCTGGGAGGCAAAATGGCAAACCCGGAGCAGCAATTGCAGCAGAAAGCAGTGTGGTAGCATATATAATGAACTTGTAATAGTTGTATGCCTATTGTTCTGTTCTGTTTAATTTCACAGTGTTTGTTTTTCATCTTCAGCATGGTTCTTGAATATAATGCGGTTAGCAACATCCAGTGGAAATGGCAAGTGGGTAGGTAACATTTTTGATGATATTAACGTTAACAATTTACAACTTCTTCCATCTTCTGACTTTTTATATTATGGTGAAGTTATTTGGTTTTAGGATAATAAATTAGGAGTTAAGGGTGCTAGAAGATATAAGAACATCTGCATACCCCATACCCATTGGCACTGAAATGTCTGGAAAGTGTCTCTCACCTGTCCGCTACACAGGCCCCCCAAACACATGAATAATGGCCAGCACCTCCTTCCTTGCCCTCATAGGCATAAAGCTATCAATGTGTTTCTTCTATCATCATAGGCATGGAGAAATCTCCAGGCTCCTCGACTCTCCTTAGGTATAGGATTATGTTCAGGGTTTTCTCTTCACAGGCATATGGCTGTCTGCATGGTTCTCCTAGCCTCCATATGCACAGACACTCATGCCCAGTGAGAACAACCAACTGTAATCAATCATCCACATACACCTTCAGAAATAATTCAGACTGACTTGGTACCGTTAAAAGGACTCCTTAAGGAGTAATATTTTCTTGTAGGAGTCCATTTGAATTAAAACTTGCACAGACCGACAATGATTTCCAGTTTGAATTATTTTTATAGTATAGTTATGCACCATCTCCTATACAACAGACGATATGCATAAAAAGTCCTCTTTTTACCTTCATAAACATTCATATGTGATTGAGCAGGCTTTATACAGCGCACAGCAGTACCATTGTGCAATACATGCAGTACAGAATACTATAAGTATCAGATTGAGAACTTTGCAATAATTACATATAAATCTTTTAAATATCTTTATCTAAACTTTATAAAGTAGCATCTTCATGATCTTGTGTATTTTGTCATTTAACCAATGTTGTGTTTGTATTGCAGGTCTGCTGTTTGCTTGTTTTGCTTTATGCATGTTCGGTCTGTACAGCGTGATGCCACTTGTAATGAAAGTCAGCAGTGCCACCTCTGTCAACCTAGGTATCCTTACTGCTGACATCTACAGCCTCTTCTTTGGCCTCTTTCTGTTTGGGTACAAGGTAAGTAAATGCCATATTATATCTAATAGTTATTATTATGTTTTTATCAGTATAATGTGGAAGCCATGTGTCAGCCAGTGTTGTCCTCTTTAAAAGGTAAGTCCATACAGACACTAGATTTTTGTCACCGAACATGATTGTTAGCGATTTCCTTGAAAAATCCAGTGTCCATACGGGTGTCCCACAATGTCATGTAGAGATCCTTCACATTGGATCACTAAACACCCAGCCACATTCACTACTAATTGTAGTAATTGTAGCGTGGTTACTCATTCTTCATCTACACTCTCTGTAGAACAAAACGGGCCGCTGTAGGCATAGAAGGCAACAGCAGTGTTTTGTAGGTATATATATATATATATATATATATATAATTTTTTTTTAAAGCACACTTTACTCCACAATCTCTTAGTGAGCTTTCATGGGGCTGTAGGGTCCACAAGTTTTCTGCCACTGTATTCATGCCCATCTGTAGCCTGTGACCATGACTGTTATCCTTGTGGCTAATGCTATTAGGCAGCTGCAAGGCAGTCTGACATTATCCCAGTGCCGTGCTTATAGTTAAGTCGTTTTCCGCCACCACTCTACCTCCCAAGGTTGCAGACTGTAGTGAATAGTCATATTAATTTAAAAAAAAAAAAACGTGAACTGTTTACTATCTCGAAAATGTGCCATGCTGGTGACTGTAATGCCAGCCTTGACTTAGTACAGTGTGTCAAAGTTTACAGAACAACTTCTTGTTTACCCGCTTCCATTTTTACTACTGACACTTTCATCTCCTGCTGCTTAACTTCACAGCCTTAGTACAGGAACACTCTTTTTATTTCTATTTTCGAACTGTTTTTGGCAACTACCCTAAAGTTATTCTGAAACCTCAGTGGAACAGTCAACATTAACACTGAAAACCAATTCAGAGTTTGTGTTTTTTGTGATTCTGTCATTCAGATATTTAGGATTCTATTAGGATTTAGATTTTATTAGCTCTTGTGTCTATTTTCATCTTTTTTTCAGTATTTGCTGAACTAACTTACTGACTACCCAAAAATACTTTGTGCTTCTAATGAGCAAAATATTTCCGTGGTATTCTAAGATTTTGAAATTCAAAGGTTTATTAAGGGTAAAAAGGTTGAGAATAGCAGCCTTTGCTAAATGCTAAAAAAAAAAAAAAGTGGATCCAGTTGCAGCCAGATTTTGCAAAAAGTCAAATTCTTTGGCTGCATTTTGTATTCTTATGCTCATGGAATTATAAAATACTTGCATATTCATGTTTAATCATTTAATGTTTAGCTCAGTGTTACACCAGGCATAAAATCAACCTAGTCTTGATTAATTATTAAACTGGATGGCTGTGTTCGTAAGCCAGATATTTGGTCAGGGTTTGGGATGGCACAGGGTCTAATAAAACTGCTTCTTGCTACAATAAGAAGGTAAAATATAATACATCTGGCACAGTCCCAGTCAGCAGGCAGCAGGGACGTCTTAACGTGTATTTATTTTAGCAAGCAAGACCTAACAGCTGTTTCTGCAGAACAGCGCCATCAAAACATAAGTGGCCAAACAGTGTACTACAGTCCCTGTATTGAAAATGTGATCCAAAATTCATGCCCGAAAACTGAAGGATCCGATTATTGGTAGTCGGATTTTCGATTGTCAACTATACTGGAACGTTTCTAGTGGGGTGAGAGAGGGGTTAGACTGTATATTTTGTTAAATGTCTGTCTGCACTTACATTTTAATGTCTTTTTTTTATAATGTCTTTTTTTCTTGCAGTTTTCTCTTCTTTACATTTTGGCATTTGTCGTGTGTATAGTGGGATTCATCATGTACTGCAGTACGCCTTCTCTCAATGCAGAGCCGTCACCAGAGAGGACTAATGAAGGGATTGAGAATAGCGGTATGAAACAGGAGGAGTCACTGGAGTCTGCCACTCCACTACATCACATACCAGAGGATCTCTCTATAGACCGCCGGGACTAACTGTGGTCGCTTCTTGAAGTGTTTTCTTCAGTTCTCCTTTTGTAACTTTAAATAAGACGGGCACAATTTTTTAAAATGAGAAACTTTTTTTTTTTTATATATATATATATAAAATTTTAAACATTCCTATGAAGTGAACCAGAGAGTGTCTTTGTGTCATTCATCCAGAGTTGCTGAAACCTTTACCTTGGCTGATTTCCTTCCCTGGGATTACAGCCTGGAAATAAAATCTTGGATACATTTGGAGATCCAAAATGTGGAAGTATAGACTGTTCACATAGTTGCCTGTTGATTTTAAAACCCAAGAAGCTCAGAAGATTATTTATTCATACCGTAGAAAACTTGAAAACTTGATTTGGATTGGTGTCTATAGTGACACATAAATAATGTCTGAAAAGACCAATATCTTAAAATTGTTTTATGTTTAATTGCATTTCCTGTTTTTTTGTTTTAAAGTAGAAATATGGTCAAATTAATATACCACGGCTGTCCATCTTAAATCTTTAGAATATATATATATATATATATATAGTGGAAGTGGAAATCATCTCATAATTGTCTGCTTTGCTGCTGATGTTGGCATAGCCCTGTTTAGATCTGCCCACGCTCCTTTAGGTTGGCAGCACATTTTTCTGTCTGCAAATGCTTAGAGAAATTATGTAAAAGTTCTAAGGAACTAGAAGAAACCTACGTTTCAAACCACATTTGCACTGAAAAAGAGGTAATAACATTTTTTAAGGAAGGTCTTCAACATTTCAAGTTGTATTTACAATGCTTCTTTATAATTAAGAGGAAAAGGCTAGGGTGCTTTAGACTTGAAATAGATCAAATTATTGTGTTTGTATTCATTTAAAGTATGTTGTGCACTCCATTTCTGTAGTTAAAGTTCCAGTTCTGTAGCCAAAACCAAGCAGAGGTGCATTGATTTCTAATTATTTAAAAAAGGCACCTAGCCTGGTCACCCATATTTTTTTCTAATGATTGTTTGTTTTAGAATTATTGCATTATATCATTTCATATTTTTTTAATCGTTCTTTATCGTCGAGGTTTCCATGCCTAACAAGGTGCCAACGCAGTGGTAAATGTATTGCCAGCCATTTGTCACCTTGGACAAGAGAATTATTTAGCAGAATCATCGGGTATTCATAAATGGAATTATACATCACAATGAGTTAGAAGAACACTTTTTAGATATATTGGTTGTGATGTGTGAGCATTTTTTTGGTTTTGTTTGGAGTTGATTAAAGGAGTTTAGACTGTTAAATTAGCAAAGTCATAATTACTTTGCTAAAAATATTTTACTTAGTTTAGTGATTGTGTTTTGTGAATTTTCACCCCAATCAGGTGGCAGGAAATGCATTTTTCTCATTCACTACACATAGAGACATGTGAAGTGTGCTTTTGTACGAGGGCCCTAAGCCCTCCTCAGCTAATAGGGGCTCCCATAGCTAAGGCTGGACCTATGGCATGGAAATGTGCAGAGGTGACAGGTGGACTGGCCCTCTAAGTCCCCCCTCACCTAAAACCAGGTGTAGAATGGGACAGGGGGTGAAGGGGGCATGTCCAGCATGGGGACCCACTGTTGTCTGCATCTGCCACTAATGGTTCCTGAGGACTGGAACCAAGAAACACTATTGTACTCTATAAAGTGTTTGCCATTTTTGTCTCTACATCTAACGCACTACTAGAAAACACAACGTGCTCAATACAGCCTAATACTGGGTACCGAGTTACAAGGGTCTTTGCTGAACATTAGTTGATGATTAGCATTACCTGTGTTTGGAATATTATCCAAGTAAGCTGAAGTGTATCTGTACAGATTTAAAATGTTTCAGGACATACCTATTTTTATCTTCTTTCTTGGTGCCTTCTACAAACACTTTTATGCACGGTTTCAGTTCATCTTGGAAGTTGCATTTTGCTATTATGTACAGTTTAACATTTATATGCAGAATCTTAGATAGCACAGTGTAAAATTACTTGCACGCGTCAGATGATTGTCATCTAAGACAAACGGTTGT
This sequence comes from Pyxicephalus adspersus, assembly GCF_032062135.1. NCBI lineage: Eukaryota > Metazoa > Chordata > Amphibia > Anura > Pyxicephalidae > Pyxicephalus > Pyxicephalus adspersus. The sequence continues at coordinate 19,332,456 of NC_092858.1, forward strand.
ACATACAGCAGTCCCCTTATGTTCATCAGTCCGCCCTGGTGAAGAGATGAACCACCTATAGGAGAGAGCACTGTGGGGTGCTGCTTGCTTGTCCTCTCCACTCCCATCTCCTTAGAACAGGATAGCCCTGTGTGTAGAGCGCTTGTTCATTCATCTATTACTGGAAACGATCACAAAAGATCCAGGGACAAAAATCTGATGTCTGCACAGGGCTTAAGAGGATAGCTAATGGATGTTTTTTAATTGTAGTAGGGCTGGATTCACTTTAAACGTGTTACATTAACAAGCATTGATGCAAGCTAAATGTTCATTAGTTGACATTCGTGTTCCCTTACTGCCTTTTTTCTCTAATGTGCTACAGTGCATTGTGCCGAGTTGCAGCATGTTCCAATCTCACACAGTATACACCAATGGGGCTTGGTGGAAACAATTTATTTCAGCATGACTTAGGTGCCCCATCCCCTAGGGGAAAAAGCAGAATTACAAAGCAAACCAATGCAGATTTATGAAACAAATGTAAAGGAAATGTAAAAATCAGAAAGGTGGCTGATTAGGGAACCAGTCACCAACTAAACATTGCATGTAAAAAAGATAAATTATGTGTTTGAATTTCTTACTTGAAGCCTTTTTTTTGTCCACAATTTTTGAACTTCCAAAAAAACGTTTGACTATTCCAGGTCATTTCTCCAGTACAGCCTCTCTCATTGCACGCCATAGCCATCTTCTCTTCTGGGAATGTATAATTTAATATAAGTGCTGGCTTAGCCCCTCTCCTCACCTACATAACCTTTTATGTACCTGGCCGTGGGTAACATTTTCACTTCAATATTGGTCACATCCAAGTTGGCGACCATATCGTGACACAGTCACAGTACATACGTATATTCGAATGCTCTCTAATGTCAGAAGCCAGCTTAGTACAATGATTGGTAAAGGTTTTTTTTTTATATATTGTGCACTATTTTTAATATTACATCTCATATGCCTATGCAAATCAAACAATGTTTTTATATTGCATTGTTTTTATTAGCTCAAATGCAGTCATTTATCAGCAAATATTGAAAAATTCCTAGGTTTTCTATTTGTTTAAGCCGAGTATATATAAAAAGCTGTCACATGCAGGTGCTTATTTTTATATTTTCAAACTTATTTTGTACTGTAAGGAACATATTGCTCATACTACAACTGTATTTATTTGTGGTTAATTATACCGTGTACTGTTTTTTATTTTAGTGCAACCATGATGTTTACTGTAATAATGAAGACTACAAATATTATTTAAATGCTTCTTGTAATTGTATTAGAAATAAAAAATATAAAACATCTTTTCTTTGGCATTTTACAAACTTTGCACAGTCATCATTGGGTGATTTATCTACACTCCTGCCATGCTTTTCTCCACTGACTCTCACTGCACAAGTTTTCTACATGTCCAAACTTTTCTTTGTCACCCCCATATTACCTACATTGGACTGAACATTGTTCTAAAAGCTGTAATATTCACACCTTGTTTGCCACTCTTTTTCACTCATCTCAAAATGAACTTCATAGTCTTTGTAGTAAAGCTATGTATAAATGTGTATGGCTACGTACAGACGTCAGATGATTCTTGTTCCTTACGAACATTGGGGCGGACAAGAATCTGATGTGTGTACAGCAGCCGTCCAACGTTGTTTAGGGTTCTGTCCTGGCGGGTCTACAAACGACTGAAGACGATCAACCATAATGGAAATGTAGGGGGGAGAGAGCCGTGGTGTGCCACTCGCTTGTTCCCCCCCTCTCCATTGAGCAGAAGAGCACTGTATGTACAGGGCTTGTTCATTCATCTTTCGGTCTTTTGTCGATGAAAACGATTGTCAAGGATCTTTCCCAACAACAAAAATCTGTCGTGTGCACATAACCTATGTTGCAGGAACCAATCTTTCAATCTAGATTACACAAGCAAAGAATGAGCAGGGAGGCTCCCACTGCATCCTCCCCATTAGAAATTGATTACAATCAATGATGTCCTGTAAACAACTTGGTTTTATTTCTTGTGTGTAAGTTAGTTTTGTTTTCTGTATATGATTATTTTGGAAATAATATAGTAAAAGCTTTTTACCTTTTGAAAGAATATAATTTTTTAAAATTGTTTTTAGAAATATTAAAGCATTGAAATGTTACTTGTGTGTCATTGTGTAATGTACTAGACAATGCTGCTGTTTTTTATGTTGATGCAAAGTATCAGTCTACTTAGAAGTGAACTTTAATCTTTAGGGATTTGCACTGATGAGTTTAGTCACTCAATGTTCTTATATCTTCTATAGATTTCAGCATTAGGATTTATTATGCAGAGTTCAGTAGCCATTGTAGATCTCTCCTTTAGCTCCATACTCTCTATAGTATATGGTGGTGGCCATAAGTTAGCCATATACACTATATGTATATATATATATTGACACTGATCTTACTATCTCATGTCTATAGCAAGGTTTAAGGCCAAATACACACAGAATTATTTTCACTTAAATCCAATAAAATTATCAGATCTAAAGCTAATTCAACAGCTGACTGATTGTAAACAACAGATTTTGTGAGTCATCAGTTGAAACAATAGTGCAGGGTATGCAGTATTTGGGGCTTCCCAACAATCCATTGCTGATAGGAATAAATAACACTTTTGTGGTACTTGAGCATAAAATTGGCAGTAATTTGCTCAAGTTCACCAGGCTTAAGATGCCAATAAATAGGTGCCAAGGTCTCCCAATATTTATCTTTTGGACCTAAATATCAGATACTGTTGGCCAAGCATTTTTTGTTGGAGAAGCAATCTGACATAATGGGGAACTTTATCCAACTATGTTGATAAATCGGCACCAGAGAAGTCTGCTGACCACCTCTCCCACCATAATTATAGACTAACAAAAAATTTTTGTGGCCCACATTGGCCTGGCAGGCAAATGATTTAAATCTAAACATCTTGTACATGCTTTGATGATCATTGCTGAAGGAACCCCTAGCAACCTCTGGAGGAACCCTGGCTGAGGCATACTGGTCTGGAGGCGTCCAAGAGAAGGAGCTCGCAGGCACAAGGATTTGGCATAGATGGCAATCCAAGAATAAGGGGTGCCTGTCCAGACTTCTCTGCATGGCAGAAACCTGTATTTGTACAGGCACTGCCCGTGTTGTATCATCAAGGAAGAGACTGGCACATCTGGCAGTGATCCAATACATGTTCATGTTTTTTATGTTAATAGTTCCTTATACATATAGCTCTTCTTAGTATCCAGACAAACTTTTCACACTTTGCTGTGAACTCTGATGCTAGCAGTGATGGGTGGTGCATTGTTTTGGGTGGTAAAGTCTTCTACTGTAATGCAAATTGGCAGCACTCTCAGGTTATCAAAGTTTGTGCTCAGTCTCTGGTCAGTGGTCTTACTGAGATTGCAGGGTGATGGACACAGGAGCCAGCCAGCCATTGCTTGGCCACCCAACAACCCCAGCACAGGAGGATTCAGCATGCAGACGTCTCTGGAGGAAGATCTTCTCATGGTAAACTTGTGTTTGGATTATCCTTTTTGATAGAAATGTAGCCTGGATGACTGTGGTTACTTGTAAAAAAAGGAATAGCTAATGGGCTTTACATGCAGAAGATAAACTACAATCAAATCAAACATAGAAGTGCTAAATTGTATCGAAAACAAAATTTCTGTTTTCCCCTTAAAAAATGTGCACTGTTCATCCATTTCAGCTCTGTACTGCAGAATGATAATTAACAATGGCAATTGATTGTTAATTAATTGTGTGATTTGGTTTCCAATACAAATCACAATGTACATCTAGAAACTTCATGATAAGGGTCGTGTTTAGACAACATAGGAATATATTTTGTGGGTTCAACCAATATTTATGAGGATGTCGCCTAGTAATGTTTAATCTTTGTTTTCTGCTTAGTTTTGGATGAAATGGGGATAAACCTCTTTCAGATTTTTACTAAGTGAGGACCATCATTTTACCCTGTCTGATTTAGATTTTTGTGGGTAGCAGTTTTTTTTAAATTTACCAACAGAACTTCTGGTCCTTCCCCATTCTGTCCAAAAAAACTTTTTGGCTTTACATAAACAAAAAATATTCTGGTATAGAAAGAACTGTCTTTTATTGTCCAGGTGCCACCGGTCCACTGTGGTACTGACAAATAGTTGGATCACTCTACCCCCCATATTATTAAAAATACCTCTCCTGCTGCCTGTTCTGTTGATTTGCATGGCATTGAACACAAACAACTGCCTTCAGACTTTTTGGAAACCAGCACTTCCAGGAGTATTACATTCCCGATCTCCTGCTGTGCTCTATGGTTCCAGCCACATTCCCATTGCCATTCACAAATATCTCCTATAGTGATCTCAGGGCTGGCGGGATAAACCACAGTGCACATTGGGGGACAAGGTGATCAACGCTGAAAGAAGTAAATGTTTATGAGTTCAAACAGAAATAAACTCTTCCTCGAAACTTTTTCATGTAGAAGTGCAGCATACATATATACAGCTTTACCAAATGATTTTTTTATGGTCACTCCATGAGCTGAAATCCCAATGACTTTGCATGTGTGGGATGTGTTGCTGATATGGGTTTTGAAGTGAAATAAGAAGAGGGGGAAGGAATTAGGTAATGGGACACATCCAAGATAAACCCCATTCTAAGTGGGAGCAAAAGTTGTGAAGCCTTCAATGCTATAAGCAGTGAGCATGTATATATTGGGTTATTACCCTGGTACCCAAAATTTGGAGAAGTTAACCAATGAGGTTCTGGGTTTTTGTTGGTTGGTGGACTGGGAAATTCAGTTCCTGGCAGCTTAATTTTTTCAGGTCAGCTGTGCATTTGGCAGAAGAGGTACAGGTATGGGCACAACAGTTGTTCAAAACAACAAAATTGTAGGAACAGTAAAAAATTGTGTTACATCATCTGTGGAAATGCATTTGACAATCTAAAACAGGCATGTCCAAAGTCTGCCCCAGGGGCCAGTAGCAGCCCATGTTTAGATTTCCACTGGCCCGCAGCCTCTGTCAAAAAATCAATAATATGCGGCCCACCAGCACTGTTGACCACAGTTTAAAAAAGCTATTTTATATATTTCATTAGCATTGATCAACCGCCTTGCAATTATCAGCCCGCTACTGGGCGGGCATAATCGTCAGGACGGGAGTCCCCATGTGTACACAGGGAATCCCCTACGTCGTTGTAGTGGGCGTGTGCTGTGTGGGACCCGCACGGACCACACCCACTCTGATTCCAAGAACGTGCTCTGCACAGAACCCACACTGACATCGGACTCCATGCACAGGGAATCCCTCAAGACACCCTGGTGGGCATGTGCTGTGCGGGACCTGCGCAGACCACGCCCACACTAACCCTTAAAGTAAATGGTTTAAGGAATGTCAGGCTGAATGGTCGGCCCCCACACATTTTCACCTCACCAAATCTGGCCCACTTTGCAAAATGTTTGGACACCCCTGATCTAAAGGTAGCTACCCCAGGGCATTGTTCTCCAGTGTCTAATGTACATTTAATACACACCAAATGCAGGCCATACAAATCCCATTGTCTTTCACTGGATGGTGCCCATGGCAGCTTAGATGTTGCATTTGACCTGCTTTACACTGCATAATGTAGACACAAAATATCCCAATCAGGTGCTTCTCACCTGTAGATGAAGTGTTTCAAACCTCTTTTGTCAAATGGTTTTGCCATTTATATACATGTTATTGTGTCTGAATAGCTATTCAAATGCAAATATTCCTATAACAAATGTAGTCTGAAAAGAACCCCAGTGAATGCTTACCCTAAATTTGTTTTTTTCAGACTCTGTTCCATATGGTGGATGTAAACTTTATTTTGAACAACATAAAAAAAAATGGGAGACAATTCAGTCAACGGAGGCTACAATGATGGCAAACCAATGGCAATAATGAGTGGTAACACCTTTACCTCCGACCTGTTAAATAATGGATAATGAAGTGACCAATCTGGTTAAATACTAACCAATTTCCACAAAGGAGTGCTCTGAACACATTCGTATTGTAATTGGCTGAGGTTCTAAACATTTTTTACCATTTCTATACATCACTGGGCACCTATCCACCACTTGGCAGTTTTCTATCCATGTAACTTTTCCAAATCACTGTATATATTTAAAAAATGGTAATTGTTTTTGCTGTACGATTCTTTTCCTGATATGATAAGTGTAGAAACTAGCAGGTCTCACTTATTGTCAGTGTTTGGGTATTCCAGCACTAAAGGTTTCCGAGCTGTATACACAGGCAAATATACATGTAAATGTCAGAGGTGTGAAGGGCTGGGCACCATCTCATGTCTGTGGGGTTATAATGTCTACAGATACAATACAACTAATTTACATACAATGTCCCAGCCACTCCATACAGATTTTGTTTCTGTGTTGGATTGTCTCTATTGTTTGTTTTTATTTTATTTTATTACTAATAAAGATTAGCAATTACCTGACAATATCATTAAACACTGCTTACCCCCCTTGTCCTTGATTTGGAGGGATTTATTATGTCCTTCTTTTATCTCCCAAATACATTGTTATAATAATTAATACAATTATGCTAAAAAATGTTTTTTTGCACTAAACTTTTTGCACTTTAGAAAATGTAGCTGTAGAAATAAGCATGCGTTACTTTACCAATAATTATTTTCCATCTTTATATAATTTGGCCAGACACATGGGGACACAGCAGGGATTTGTAATTTGCCTTCTCTCCAAAAGTTAACAGGGATATACTTATGGGTATAGTAGAGGAGTGTGAAGAGTATGATGGTGGGCAGGATGCACAGTATTCGGGGGGAGAGGGTATGGGGGTGAGCAGGATGTACAGGAGAAGAAGGCAGAAGCTATAATTGTGGGCACTGGGCAGCAGAGGAGGTATGATGGTGCACACAATGGGCACCTGAGGACAAAGGGTATGGTGTTGAGCCAGAAGTGCAGTAGAGGAGGGCAGGGGGTATATTTCTGGGTAGAGCAGAGGGTAAAATTGTGGGCAGGAAAGGCACTTGAGAAGGACAGAGGATATTACTGAATGCAGGATGTACAGTTGAGAATAGCAAGGGGGTATGATGATGAGCAGAATGTGCAGGAGAAGACGGCAGAGGGTATGACGGGGGGCAAGATGGGCAATAGTGGAAGAAGAGGGTCATGTGATCCGAGATTCCTAAGCATAACAATCACATGATAACATTTGGGAGCAGTGTTTTCTTATTCTAGCATATTTTTATGCTGACATATTCAAGTATTTTATACATTTTCATAACCTCTTTCTTACTGCTAAGTTATTTTTTCATATATAGAATATATCAAATATTATGGATTTGCAAACCCACCATCACCTCAATCATGTATCTTATAAAAACAGAGGGCCTATGCAATCAAAGCTATTTAGGTAATTAGGCAGAAATGTGTAAGGAGACAAAACATTAAAAAGTGAACATTAGCTGGGGTTCCTGATTTTAATAACATCTCTTATTGTAGCTGTATACTTCCACTGATTAAACTATGTATGTCAGCACTGATGTCTGAATAATATTCACTTTGTTTTGTTTTTTTACAGGCACATTCTGAAGATTGTTGTCCTGGGGCAATTGTTGTCTCTCTTCCTATGTGGGACATCAGTGGCCAGCCAGCTCCTGGTGGATAATTATATGGTAGATACACCGGTAATGCAGAACTTCATCAATTATTTTCTGCTTTCTCTTGTTTATACTGTCTGGCTGGCACTTCGATCAGGTATGGGCTACTTTCTTTTCATTACTCTTAAAGACAAAACTGTAATAGTATTTGTAAATGTTATTTTATCTCCTATGTCTACTGCAGAATAAACTCCCATGTTAGAGTAGAGCAGTTTTGTTGTGCTAACACCCCTCCTGTTCTAGGGTGACAACTCTATTCTATAGAAACACAACAATGAAGTGTTGTCACCTTACGACAGGAAAGCTTTTGTAAGAACTGGTTGGCTTTTGTTCCTGGGTTTAGGTACAGTTAATATTGTATTTAAATTCAGAAAGAAGGGGATGAACTTAAGGAAAGAAGTGAACTACTAAAGACCTTCAATTTTTGTTGCTGGAAAGGATTTTTTGTAATAGTTTCCAATGACACTAACAAGTACTATTCTATTTCATGGAGAGGAAAGGATGAGCGGGAGCCACCCCTCTACTTTCTTCTTCATAGAATATGACAGTGGTCATCCCTGCTCGGTGGAATAGTCCATGGCAAATCACTAAACCACATCAGAGGACTGCTATACACATGCTGGGATTTGAGGAGAAATATTTTCATTGCTTTAACTCTTTGATGCAGGAGAGAACGGACTTATGTACATTCTAAAGAACAAGTGGTGGAAGTATTTATTCCTGGCCATTGTCGATGTGGAAGGAAACTATTGTTTGGTTAAAGCCTTCCAGTACACAACCCTCACTAGTGTTCAGGTAAGAGGAAATGTTCCTTAGATCAAAGATCCTGCTTTGAAGAATGCTTAAGCTGGTATTGCTGACCCTCGTCCAACAATTTAATTTGCTTGGCTGTTCTTGGCCGCAATACTTACAATCACTGACCTGGCCATGTATGATATTTCAGTGATTGGTAGGAAATACGTTAAATTGTATGTAAACCCTTATAACAAACTTTTCTTTTCTTTTTTATCTTTACATTTTGATATTATTGATCAATAAGTGCCAATAAATATGTGAGACACTACCTATACTAAGATAATTTCCTGTGCTCTCTTCTAACTTTATCCGGTACATTGTTCAAAGATGTCTAGTTGAATTACAGGAAATCTTTGCTTATGTTATTAGGACGTAGAAACGGGAAGGGGTTGTTTTCTGAAGTCCCAACACACCTCCTGTCTCTGGGTGACAATGATGCAGTTTTATATCCTCTGTAGGTTACTGGTGAAAGAAACAAAAAACAAAACAAAAAACTAATGCACCCACCACATCAAAGCCCTGATAAGCTGCAATATATTTCATTTGTGTTATCATTTTAGCTTTACATTAATACACTGGGGTGATTTTGAAATGAAGGGTTCTTGGCCTGCACATTTGTGTGACTTTTATGGGGGACCTGCTCTTCATATTGGTATTTTTACTTTTTTTTTTATAACATAGAAACTGTGAAAAACAGATTTTAAACATACTATAATAATAATAACCATTGGTTTTGAACAATACAGTAATCATTGTGATATGGAACGACCAACAAAAGGGAGGGGAGACTCAAGGATCAATGGGAATGGGGGCATAAATATATGACAATAAACCCACAGAATCACATCATAACAATACACAGAAAAGGGAATAAAAAAGAAAAAAGAAACAAATTGCCCATGAATTACATATATCAGTAGTTAGTGTAACAACGTTACCGTAATGCAATAATATAATAACAAACCATTAACATGTACCAGGACATATGTAAAATAGTAGAAAATTTGAACCGATTATAAATTTGTGCTGTTGCACGGGTTCAATAAATTTCTGCCAGATCCTAAATAAATGTGTAACCTCTTTATCATTTTACTTTTCTGCTTCTAATCTCTCCCTATCAAAAACACTTTTTAGGACCTTAATTACTTCCAGTAATGTTAAGGGGTGAATCCATTCTGTTAGGATAGCTCGTCTCGTTGCCAGTAAACAGATCCAAACTTTCTGTCTCCATACGAGTTTCGGGGGAGAAAACCATTTCCCAGCACCCAAACAAATTGTGTTTTTTAATTTAACACTAATAAAACAAATAAAAGCAAAACATTTACATACAAACAGTAAAAAATGATAGAAATAAAGAAAATCAGAGTTAAAGCCCAGCTAAACCAAAAACTGAAAAAGGCAATCGGTGATAAGTGTACAGAAGTGGTGGACATATTTTCTGTTTTATGGGCCAAATGTGCTTGTACATCTCTGAATTCAGCCAGTGGGAGATGTAATGAAATGGAACCAAAAGTAGGAGGAACAATGGATACCAGGCTATATTCCCCAGCAATCCTGCATTACAGTGGAAACCATGGACCTGATTTAATAAAGCTCTCCCAGACTGGAGAGGAATACCAAAATCTATTCCAGGTTTGCTGAATCACCCAGTTTTTCCCATGATAGTCTCTGTTCTTCAATCTTGGAGAGCTTGATTAAAGCATGCCTAAACTCAACATTTTTACTTTACATAGAAGGGTAGACAACCCTTCTATATACAGTAAAATTTTGTTTTTTGTTTATTTAAAAAAAAAACAAAAATATGCCGCACTGCTCAATTAAGTCTTGATCGCTGCTGCAATCAAGACATAAAGGGGGCGCAGAGCCACCCTGGATACTAATGTCAAGCATCCCAAAGGCTCTGGCTGCTCCTTTTGCGCATGCCTTGATCTCAGACATGCGCAGAAGGGGCATTTTTCCTCCTAGGGGATAGAGATGTTGATTTCACACATGCCCAGTGAGATTGGCTCTCTTTTTTTCCGCCTTTTACAGCAGCTACGTCACCCTATTTTGCACATGCTCAGTGTGAGATAAGGTGAAAAAGATGGAAGATGGAAAAGAAGAAGAGGAATGGCGGGCCAGTGCCATCAAGGGATCTGCAGCATTAAAGTGTGATTAGCGTGTGGTGAGCAGTTGTCAGGGCACATTCAGTTAACAGCAAACTAAAAGGCATCAGGGCTGCACAACGACAGCCAAGTACAACTACACAATATTGCTGTTGAATTTGTAAAGTTCAGTTCCAAACGTAATACTTATAATTTACCCTAATCAACATGACTGCTTTGCATAATGGCCTTGTTCTGTTTTGGGATGGGTTGGGCTTTAATTAAGGGTTTATAACTTGTAGGAATCTTTGATCTGCTATTATACAGTGCACAAGACCAGTTTTTAGCTATCCTGGGAGGGGGTCCCTGCTTTTACATCTTTAGTCTTAGTCACAAAAAAATCAACGGGTGCAAAACGTCTCAAATTTTATTGTATTTTTCTTTTTGATTATTTAGCTTTTGGATTGTGTTGCTATCCCTGCATTGATGGTCCTTTCCTGGATAATACTTCGCTCAAGATTCAGACCCATCCATTACATTGCGGTTGTGATCTGCCTTTCGGGTGTTGGAACCATGGTTTATGCAGATGTCCTGTCTGGAAGAGAAGATGGCAAAGGTTCGAGGAAACGTTTCCCCTACCACCTATGGGCCTGATTTATTAAAGCCCTCCAAGACTGGAGAGGATACAATTTTATCTGTGAAGCTGGGTTATCTAGCAAACCTGGATTGAATCTTGTCCAGAATTAAAAACATTTGCTATCAAATAGCAAATGACTTTTAAGAAATCCATTCCTTAAGCTTTATTCCTAAAAGTGCTGGAGAGCTTTAATAAATCAGGCCTTCTGTTGATTGTGCTATTTATTTTTCAGATGATCTGCAGGATAATTAGAATTAGAATGGGAATCGCCGCTAGTTTTCAATTGTTTTTAAAATGATGCATCTCTACATATCAGGAATAGATGTGTGTGCTGGTATTCGGACATGTTCTCTGTCTGAGCAGTAATATCAGGCTATAAAGCCCCGATGACTATGGAGGCAGTCTTCAGCTTCAACCAAGTATATACAAAAAAAAAACTACACCAAAACTATCTATATACAGTCTATATACTTTGCATATACAGTGCTAGATAGATGTTGTTCAGTACCTTTCATGTTTCAGGCATTATTTGTTTCTGTTCATGATGTTGATTATTGATCACAGAATTGAAGTTTGATTGGGGTAAACATCTTTGTGCCTTGTACAATGGCCCTGTGTTAAAGAACTAAACTCAAAACAGCCAATAAAACAACACACTTACCTTCACTCCCGCAGGGCAGTCCGATCCCTCAGGGCGTGTCCTACATCGGGTCCCGTGTGGTCCCGGTATTCGCCCCGGGGCCGGCGCTCTCTTCGTCTCTATTTCCCGGATCTTCATCCTACGTCACCCAACCCAGGTGTGAGATCAGGTGACGTAGGATGACAAAACAATTTTACCGATCTCACTGTGCATATGTGAGATCGGTAAATTTTTCTCTTTGTGCAAAAAGGCTCCTTCTGCACATGCTCGAGATGCTCGAGCATGCACTGAAGAAGCACCCAAGAGCCTTCCGGGATGCGTGACGTAGGTATCTCAGGAGTCTTTGTGCTCCCATTCATTCTTGACCGCCTAGGCGATCAAGAATTAGGGGGCGGTGCTGCACCCTTTTTTTTAAAAAAAAAAAAAAAGGATTTTGCTTTAAAAAAACAAACAAAATTTTTACTTTACATAAGAGAGTTGTCTACACTTTTATGTAAAGTGAAAATTCTAAATTTAGGTACGCTTTAAGTAGGTGAAAAGTGCTTATTTTCTAGTCTTTAACATGAACAAGGAGATTTTGTCAATTGGAGGTGGGAAATAATCTAAAAGAAGAAGGACCACTAGAGGGCGAGTGGCTCACATGTTTCCATGCTGCTCCCAACTTCTAGTTCCTTGATTACAGTATTTGAATATATATATACATATGTATGTATATAATAGGCTTGGTTTACATATTAAATTCTGTGTGTGATAGACCAGTAAACAGTTTTGTTATGCAAATTAAAATCTAATCTAATATAAATAATTCCAATTTTTTCAACGAAATTCTGCATGTACATTGAAAGGGAAAACCTTGATTATTTGTTCAACTCTTGCAGAAGGTTACACATTTAACACTCCCTTTGCAGTATTGTGGTCCTCAGTTACCCAAGTTAACCCAAGTTGAAGGGAGCACCCAAAAACAGTCATAGTTAGTACCTTGATGGGTGAACCAGTTTTTGTTTATTTACAAACGAAGCTAGTACTGTATATCCCAAATTCCTGCAACCCCATGGCTATCTTTTATAAACATGTGTCCTTATAACTGTCACTTGTGATCTTCCCAATACCGGATGCTTGATAGGAGATGGTTGATCCCTTAGTTTACATTAAATCTTAGCTATGTCTACCTAATAGTTGGAGGTTTCCTAGAATTTTAAGGACCTAGTGACATTTTTCTTTAATAATCATCTTTTGTGTTTCTTTCTTGCAGGCAGTGGCATGCTGATTGGAGATTCCTTGGTTATTTTAGGGGCTTGTTTGTATGCAGTTTCTGATATATGTCAGGAGTATGTAGTAAAGAAGTTATCCTGCGTGGAGTTTTTGGCGATGCTGGGTCTGTTCGGGGCTTTTGTCAGTGGGACACAACTGTAAGTGTCTATACTTGTATTGGAATGTATTGTTATTGCATTTTACCACATTACAATTGTTAGGATCAATGGTGAATGAATGGTAGATGAAGTTTGGGTAAAACCATACATCACAATACTGACATGAGATCAGAGATTCTCAACTAGGATTCCTCCAGTGGTTGTTATAGGTTCCTTGAGTGATGGGCAATTTGTGACTCTCAGGTCAGTTTAGGTAACCCAATGATCTTTCTGGCTATCTGTAAGGGTGACATTCCTCCCAATGGCCAGCAATGTAAGAGGCATTCTTCCTAATGACCACCACAGTAATATACTGTAAGCTGTGGATATAGTAATTATGGAAGGGTTATTTCCAGGGGGTTTCTCATTATATAAAGGTTGAGAAATACTCATCTAGATCTACCTCTACAATTTTCAGGTCTTAGTGAACACTTAGTAAAACCAATTTTTGGGTAAGTTAAATGGGGAAAGTGTCCTTTCCGCTGATGATCAATATGAAGAATGCAATCTTTACAGGCAGCTAAAAAGATAACTGATTTATGTCACTTGTTTAACTAATAAGCAATGCCCCCGGCACCATTGGATGGAAAGTCAAGCAGCTAACATATAACGAACCCTAAAGCAGCCTTTTGGAGTAATGTTAGGATTCAATGGAACCCTTGTTGAGAATGGCTGCCCTAGATCCAACATTGTGAAATTCTTTTAGTGATCTTCTTCAATACCGCTCCTCTTTTTCTCATGCACAACTAAAACTTTTTTGGCAAATTCCCTATTAAAGTCAATGAGTGTAAAACCTAATGATGACTGTTGGAATTGGCTAGGCTGTGTCATGGAGGTATGTGTGAAACTAGATATTGTAAGAGCTTTAGCAGGTGTTTTTGTGTGCCTGTTCATAAGCACCATAGTTGGTAATTGGAACTGGTGAATCAGCAACTAATGTCCAGTACAAGATCAATGTAGTAAAAAGAAAAAAGTGGGGTCAAGGGGATTGCAAAGTATTTTTAGTCCAAATTCTATTTCCAGTTCCCAGATTCAAGAAAAAACAATCCAAGCAGTAGTACAAGAGCCTAGAACAAGGACATGGGCAAAGTTTTACTTCCCTGATTTCCCATCATATGCAATAAATTGTCTTGTATATCTGTTGTTTTTTGGCATCTCATGTAAAAGTTAACAGTGGTATTAAGTATATACAAAACTTATTATGCACAAAACCTCTATGGGTAACATTAAAACACTATGAAAAAATTATTATTTCTCAGCACATACCTATTGTCCTTATGGATCCAGTCCAATGTGAAGATGACCAATGCATTACCATGTATTGTCTTATTTTACATCTTATTACAAAGTAATCTAATGTATTTGCTTTTCTTTCTTTTTGCATTTTCTTCCATGTATCACCAAAGCATGGTGCTGGAATCAGCTGCTATTGCCAACATTAATTGGAACTGGGGAGTAGGTAAGTAACTTTTTTGAGTTTTTATTATTTATTTTATAAAAAGCCAAATAATTCATTAACAAAGAGCATGCATACAATATTGAGCCTGCCAGGTGGTAAGTAATATGGCTTCGATGACAAGGGTTAAGAGATCTCAGATATCACTCAGAAAGATAACAGATTTTAAAGAGATGAACAATATCTTCCAAATCAAATATCAGTATATTGTTAAATATCCTTAATCAAATTTGAAATTCAGTAAGATATAAATACAGGACATGCGTGTTTTCATGGTCATCCGTGCTTTACTACCTCTTAAATTACTGATTTACATTTCCTGGATTCCTTTTCATGCTGGTCCTGTATTTTTGCTTTATTCCTAGGATTGCTGTTTGCAATGTACGCCTTGTGTTTGTTTGGTTTTTACTCCGTGATGACATTTGTGGTTCTACACTCGAGTGCCACCTCTGTCACCTTAGGCTTGCTGACTGCTGACATCTACAGCCTGTTTATTGGCCGCTTTTTATTTGACTACAAGGTAAGTACACAGTATATATATGTATATAAATATATTTAGAGTCCTATTAAATAAATAAAGGTTTGTTCCTAATTCCTCCCTAGCATTTTGTAGCTGAGCAGGTCGGATCATGTTAAGGGGCTAGTACACTATTAAGTTATACTTTAAATCAATCTCTTAATTAATCAATAAATCTTAATAAATCCTAATCTTAAATAAATCTCAATAAATCCTAATCAATCAATAAATCAATGAAATCAATCTTTAAATCTCAACCAGTGGAACCCCCAATTTAAAAAAGGTACCTTCAGTCCTGATTTTAAGATCTTTACAGTGTGGCCATGTGTAGCACTGCATTGCCTTTGCATCAAAAAGGCCTTGTATAGCTCTAATTGCACATGTACGACACTTGTCACATTCATTCCTGAGAATTGGGCTGGGCTCCTCTGGATGGATAAGCCACCATGTGTATGGCCCCAGCTATAGAAATGAGTTAAACAAGAGGCATGCAGGCACAATAGGAACTGAACGGGCCACTAATTTTTTTGTGCAATGCCACGCAGTGAAGTTTACAGAAGTTTTTTAAAACTGTATTTTAAGATAATATTCTCAGCTTCCACAATGCATTGAAAAATGCTTGCTCTTCTCCTGTGTCTGATACCAATTAAATGTGCATGAAGTAATAAGTAGGGATAAGCGAGAAATTTCCTCGAACTTCTGATGGTTCCGTAAAATTTCGGTGAACTGATTGGAGGATCAAGGAAATTATAACAGGAGGATTCCCTGGGAATCCTCCTGGCTGCGATCCCCGGGGCACTAGAGGTTAATTAATTGCACAATGTTCTAAAATTCAGAGCGATTTTAAAATTTGACCTTGATTGGTGAATTTAACTGGCTGTTCTTGCTTAAAATTTGGGTAAAATTTTGGGGCAAATTTGCTGCAAGATCGAGTTTTAAAAACTCGGTCGCTCATCCTGACTAATGAGGAATGCATATTTACTGTACTTCACAGGATTCACAAAGCATTAAAGGTATTCAAAAGAGAAAGCGCAAGATTATCTGTTTGCCTTCACACTTTCTCTCTCTCACTGAAGTCCAACTCAGATCCCTCTGAATACTTTTTGTGTTTTTGAGCATCTGAGCTAATAAACTCTAATAATTGTCAGGATTTTTAAACAAGGTATTATGCTAAGTCTTCACGAACGTTAAAATTGTAGAAATGCCTATAAAGCTTTATCAAGGTGCTTTAAAATAAGGTATGTGGCAGAGAAGATGAAGAATACATAAACACATCCACAAAGCCCAAAAATGCACGTAAATGCCTATAAATAAATATTATTTCAGTGGGGACATTTGGAGTGTTTATGAGCATTTAAGGGTGTTTTCAAGTGTTTTGGGGCATTTTCCAAACACTGCAGGATATGTTGTCATTACAGTCTATCAAGAAAATACTTAGGGGTAAGAGTCTGTGAGGAAACCCAGGGAGCTCTTATTGGTACTTTAATACTATAAAGAATGGCTTGGATACACTCAGATGCAAGGAGTGTCCCCCTTAGGGACAAAAATATTGTTTACCATTTTAAAGCAGAGCAGCTAGGAACAGGCAAGTAGAATAGACAAGTGTGAAAGATGCTGTGTGGAGCTCCACTTGCTGGCTAGAAATATGAAATCTTTTGTCTGCAATATATACCGGACAATAATTCATTATAAAATGTTATTTTGTACAATTTAGTAAAAAATGCACAAAGAGATAATAAATTATTTTTTTGTGTCTTACTTTCTTCTGCAGTTTTCTGGTCTCTACATCCTTTCGTTTGTAATGATCATCGTGGGATTCACCTTGTACAGCAGTGTGGCCACGTATGTTCCTGAATTTCCTCCAGGGAGGAGTAATGAGGAGGCTGAGAACAATGACATGGAAGAGGTGGCGGCTCCTCAGGAATCTGCCACTCCCCTGAGGAATGTTTGTAGGCAGCTCTGTACCATCTCAAGTGAATGAACTCATTGATTATGTTTTTTTCAACTCATTGATGGATTTTAAGTAGTCACAACATCTATTTTGCTTTGCTTACCTATACATTACCTCTCGGAAAATTCCAGGTGAACAGCGTTATCTTTTATTTCATGTGAATTAATTGCATTCAAGGAAATTTGTATTGAAATACAGAGGCTTTCATTACTGGACTATGTCTGAGAATTTTTGTTTTATATTTCCAAGTGTGTGCAGTGAGTGGACGATGGAAGTGCCAAGTCATAATGATTGGTCCAGATATCATAATAATTTCTTACAATAAAATGGTTCAAGGGTTATATATAGATTCCTTTTTTATCAGGGCTTTTTTAATTGTGTAGGAGGAGTCTGAACAGATGGCTTATTCTGGGTTTTAATTCTTTGTAAGTTGTATCTAGCAGTTGGCACAGTTAAGTCATTGGGCAGCACTATTGGCATATCTAATGAGCTGATTTTCTGTGCCAAACTGCTGGAAAAAGAGCAGGCAGATGAGATCTTTTACTATTGTCTTCTATTGCTAGGCTCTGACAATATTTAATGCAGAGCCAAGAGAAAGGCAATTGTAGCAAATCTACTTTTCCAGCTTTGTGTTCAACAGTGACCGGTCATACAGTGGTATTTAAAGGAGGGCATCTAGAGATCCTCGGAGATGAGGGGCCTGATCTCTATCAAGATCTCTGTAACCCTTGTTTCCAAGCCATTGCAAATATTACATTGACTTCACTCCTAATCATTATTTTTTTCCATATATAATATATGTCACCATCGTGTATTGCATATATATATATTCTATGTTGCCATAATGTGCCACCATCATTTCCCCACATAGGAGCAGGCATTACTTTTCCCTTATTTTATATATGCTGCTATCAATTTCCCCATAAAAGTGGCACCCACATTTTCTCCATACAACAAGTGCATGCATTACTTTCCCCATACATATTACATGTTTCCATCATTTCTGCCAAACAACACGTCAACAACACATGCTGAGGCTGATTTGTCAATATCCATATACATTGAACATTGTCTTCACCATTGGCCATCCTGAAAGTGATTTCTCTGGTCCCAGGTTCTCAGAGGAAAGGAAGAGCCCGGGAAGCATTGAGGTGTTGCAGTGGGAGAGGACACCACTTCCACTGGGGATAACAATGATCAAACAGCTTTACAGCCACTGTGATCACCACTATCTGAAAGTTCTTCGCTGCTGAAATCAAACTACATTCTGCCAGTTTGTTAGTTTGTCATTACTTATTATTTTTATAATAATTATTATTTATTATTTATTGATGGGCAAGTCTGTCAAAGTTCAATTCCCCTAGGTTGTAAACCATGTGCGAAATTCAAAAAACCCAAACTTAGAGGCCAGTGCCACTGGATTAGCCCTATAGGCACACAAGCACCAAATCTAACATCAACTTCCCCTAATATGCAGCACCAGGAGCAGGAATCAGTCCAAGTGGATGCAAAAACTATTCCTTGTACTGTGCTACTCTCAGAATCAGGTAAAGTAAAGATTTAATAAGACCTAATGACATTATAAGAGACATTTTTTATGCCTCAGGAGGTAAAATATAAGGTTACCTAAAGTCATACAAGGCAAAAGATAAAATGCCCCAGAGCCAAAAACAATGCTAATGCTGGAAGCCAAGCGCATCATAACCAATCAATTAGCGAATCCACAATGGAACTTATATGTAAGTAGACATAAAGTTTAAGAGCTGCCCAGGGGCATATACTAGAGGTGTTAGGTGTAGTCTCTAGAAATGTCAAAAACAACAAAATTAACCCAACTATGTATCCAATGTACGCTTACTACATTCTTTCTATAAACAAACACTGGCGCTATGATCTTTTTCCTATAAATATAATAGCAACGACTCATCAGCCAGGTGGCAACCCTAATAACATACTTTCATTGACATTCCTGTTGGGGAAATTTTAGTCCACAGGCATAGGAAGTGAGGCAAATTATCCATACAGTTAGGCTACGTACACACGTGCAATGGTTCTGTAGCATCAAAAGAATCTGGCGTGTATACAGCCACCATCCTGGCGGATCCATGGACAATGGTCGACAAACGATCTTAATTAAAGTGAAGGGGAGAGTGTGCAGCGGCATGCCCTCCGTCGTTCTCCCCACTCCATAGAGCAGAACAATGCTGTATGTACAGCACTCGTTCATGCATCGTGCAATCATTAGTCGTTGGAAAGGATCGTGAAAGATCCTTTGCAATGACCAATATTGCACATGTGTCTGCAGCCTTACCCAGACAGCCAGAAAAGTTAGAAAAATGTTATTCTAAAACAAAAAAGAATAACTTGCATTGTATTCTAAGCTACATGTTCCCCTTAAACAGACCTGTTTCTTCCTTAAGTTGTAGCCAGGTTTCCTTTTTAAATGTGCATAGTAAAGCAGTGCTATATTGGGCTATGTAGGAGTTAGACCCCTATAGAAGTAAGTATCAGTTACTAACATATACCATTCCTTCACAGGGTTGCCAATGGTGTCCTTTGGAAAAAATAGAAGAGGAAACATCAAGAAACCTATGAATGCATTCCTGTTGTGGTACAGAATCCATCAGCCATTTCTAAGAAAGGCCAACCCAATGGCCAGCTTTACAGATATGAATGTAAAGATGGGAGCACTGTGGGCAACTTTAAGCAATGAAGAAAAGCAACCCTATTATGACGAGGCCTTAAAAATAAAGCAGAGGCATGCAGCTGAATTTCCAGGTATGTGGGCAAAGAAAACCCTGTCCTTCGCTGGTCTATCTTCATGTAGCCACTCATCTTTAATGCATTCTGATAGAAAATATCAAAGTCAGGTTTTGGGTGACTTTTCTTTTTTTAAGCCCTGTACAAAAGTCTTACAGACATTGCTCATTCTATGGAGAGCAATGGAGGGGGTAGAATGACCGAGCGGCACCCTTCTGTTCTCCCTCAATAGAACTGGGCCCAGAAAATAAAACAAGTAGAACAAGTTTGATATACTATAATCACAATGGAAAGACATTCTAACCATTTCCTGCTGTATCCCAAAATAACAAAAAAGTTTGAGCTACAGATACCCACTTAATAAATATTGAGTTAATTTTGGGAATATGCCCTGTATAGGCAATATTTTCTAATAATTAATTTGTGTTACAGCTTGAGGATTTCAGTATTGTAAACTCACTAACTGCAAGAGCTGAAAACAATATAGAAATCAGCCTTGCAATCTGCTTGCACTCACAAAAGTGTTGGCAGCCTGGCAGAATCACTTCAAGACTTTCCTTTTTGTCATAAAGTACCTGTGGCTATAGTTCAGGTGTCACATATTTGGGGCCGCCATTCTAAATGCTTTTTCCAAACTGTAGATTTTGCTAGTTCAAAATATATTTTGCTGTTATTTTTTGATTGGAAGTTTTTACCTAAGAGGAAAAAGAGGAAAAGTTTATGTGGTTTCCGGAACCATCCACAGTTGATTGCAGGATCACCTAATTTATTTGGCATCCCAGTCACTGATCTACAAACTATTCCGGCTACAGGTAGGTCATGTTAATATACCAAACACAGTGGTGCTCGAAAGTTTTTGAACCCTTTTTGTAAAAATGATTTTGTAAAAACGCATGATTTGAAAATGTTCCATATTTTTATATGAATGTGACCTAAAACATCGTCTAAAAAGTTGTCTGAAAATACAAGAAAATCTTTTGACTTTGCACAAAATGCAGCCATCAATACTAACATTCAAAATAATGAAAGCAGAAATAACAGAAATGGCAATAAATAATCAACAGAAATGGCAATAAAGTAATTGTGAATAAATACATCCATGGTTTGTTATTTTCACCTAAAAGGGGGAAAAAATAAAATCACGTGGTTTAAGTCTGTTTATCTTTTACCGTGCATGGGGCGCAGGGTATAAGCAGTAGCTCCGTCTTCGCCAGAGCTTCTAGAGGTGAGGATGTTGTCGGGGTCGGTACACGAATAAGTCAGGAACAGGAGGTACAAACTGGAACTGCGGAAACCTGAGAGCAGATCGAAAAGGAACTCTTTGTTCAGGCAACTTCCAGTTGCCAGTAACTTCCTTTTAAACGGGAGGTCATGTGGCAGATGGAAGTCACATGACCAGCAAGTGAGAGATCCCACCACCAGAGGGAGTGCTGGAGCAGAGGCAGCTTAGGTGGAGTTTACACTTCTCCCAACAGAAAGAGAGCTTTTGCAAAATACTCCGGTTCTCAGGGGTCAGAGTAAGTCAAAGTCAGAAAAGTTCCATTGCAAAACAAAACAATAAAATGGACTGACCTTACATTCCAAGCTAACGGTGCCCTTTGAACAGACCTGTTTGAACAGACCCAAGTTGTAGCCATGCTTAATTGAACCTGGACATAGTAGTCCTGCTATATATTGATACGCAGGAGTTAGTCCCCATAGAAAAAAATATCAGTTGTTACATATACCATTCCTTTACAGTATTGCCCATGGTGTCCTTTGGAAAAACTGAAAGATCAAAAAACCTATAAATGCCTTCTTGGTGTGGTGCAGAATCCATCAGCCATTATTAAGGCCAATCAAATGGCCAGCTTCAGAGATATCAGCACAGAGATGGGAGCACTGTGGGCAACTTTAAGTAAGGAAGAAAAGAAGCCCTATTACGACGAGGCTTTACAAATAAAGCAGAGGCATTCAGAGGATTTCTCAGGTATGTGGGCAAAGAAATCTCTGCCCTTCACTGATCTACCGGTATCTTTATCGATCACCTTTTATGTATTCTGAAGAACTATGTCATAGTCAGATATTGGGTTACTTTCTTTTTCTTTTAGTTTAAAAGCCAATTAGGTCAAATGTTGGCAATCTAAATCTATGAATAAATCTAAATATTAAAAGGCATGTTATATAAAAGGTGTGTTATAATACAGGAAAGTTACCTTCTACTGTATTAGTGTCTTACAATTTAAAATACATGGCACTGCCTCTACACATGTTGCCTCTTCCAGTAATGTACTTTGACAAACTATATAAAGTAATGAACAATTCAATTTATTGGCTGCAATTGTGTATCTGTTTGTTAAAAAACTAAAAAAGTCAAAATGAAATTAAAGTGTAATG
>NC_092858.1:19356185-19386103 GCF_032062135.1 Pyxicephalus adspersus
TGGAATAAATTCCTTCAAAGTCATTTGCTATTTGCTAGCAAATGCTTTATATCCTGGACCAGATCCATTCCAGATTTGCTGGATCACCCAATTTCACTGATGAAAGTGTATCCTCTCCAGTCTTGGAGAGCTTTAATAAATAAGTCCCTAGGTGTTGCACATTCATAAGGAAATTTTGCCTTACAAAGTTTTGTCCAATTCCCTGTTGTACACCTGTTGGTAGAAGATTAGGGAGCAATTTCAACTCAACAGCCATGTTTCCCTTTTTAACCTTTGTGAAGAAACTCTGATTTCCCCTTCTACATCCAAGCTTTCCATGGAGTTCTGCTTCTTGAGGGTGAAATCCCTGGTCAACATTTTGACAAAAAATACACTTCCATTCACAGCAGCCTCAGCGATATATCCCCTTGTGAGGACGGAGCTCTTTACTTACCTGCAGATACAATGATTGCAATCTTTCAGGAAAAAATTAGAAAAACCCCTTGGACCAATTGTTAGCCATGCCGAACCCACCTAGATGTGCTATGGCCGAGGTATTGCTTCACTATAGATTCCCCCTTGACTATACTGAATGAAGAACCCAGTTGAGCAGATGGAACAGACACTTCACTGCGAAAACCCCATGATGTTTTCCAGCTCATTTTCAACGGCCCTGGAGAGCAATATAGTGTAAAGCGTGTAACAAACTCCGTTGGCAAGAGATTGGTCTACACTTTACATGAGAGCACAAAGCCATCCAGTGGTGTGACTCAAGTATAAGCTTTTTTTTCTAAAAAAATGGCATTTTCAATATATATATAGCAGTTGTATTTTGTTGTTTTTCACTTTCACGCTTGCTTTACACCAGGAGATTGTAAATCACTGGGACACATGGACAAAAAACATTTTTAGTGAGGAGGTGATTAGAATTTTTGAAAGTTGAACTGCCTTCTGATGTCTGCACCCCGCATACATGGTACACACATCATAGGGAACTTAATCAAGAGATAATTAGGCCACATGATGGTAGTCAGGGGAGTTCAGCCAGGAAGTCAAGAAAATTCAACTTTAAAAAAAAATATATAATAATCTGTAACTTGTAGTCTTGTCTTTTTACAGATTACAAGTTCATGTTAGGGATATAGTATTACAAATCTTTTGTTATATTACAATATCGCTTGTTTTTGGTGGCGGTGGTGGAGTTAATATTTTGTTTATGCTTACTCATATTATATAGTATTGGTAGTTTAATTAAAAAACATCTTTTTCTGCACTTGGAAGAATAGGCTCAAACAAAAAATACTTACCTCATTTCTAACCACAAGGGTGGCCACTTCAAAGTTAGAATTTAGGTAAGTTTCCTTTGCAGTGAGCTTCTTTAACAGAGTCCTGGGTGTTTGCTAGCTTTACTTGATAATATACTAATATAATATGAATGTGTGTTTTGGAAGTAAAAATGTTTGAAACTTTAAAAACATTCTCTTATTTTGTTCTCCATAGCTTCCCCAATCTATCTTTTTGACATCCCACCTGCAGTGTACCTGTATAGGTCAGCATTATCCTGGAAATAACATCAGTAATGGGTACTAGGATGAACAGAAATAGCCTCTTCTTAGTGAAGGACATCTCATACCTGAGGACATTTCTACATATTAATTAGATTATTCATAATTATTATTATTCAATGTCATTTCATGAAAAAAGTTTGCCTAATGGTATCAGAGTTCAATTCATTGTTTTATTTTGCAGAATGGCCTAGTATTAGTGTTGTTTTTTTTACCCGAGGCTTTCCCGAGGTTATTGATACAAGGTCCCCAATCCTTCACACACCAAAGATTTAATCAATGTAAGTTTGGATGTGAGGAAGGAGGGTATTATGTGTAATGTGCGACACCAAACACTGGCACCCATAAATTGCTTGTGAATTAAAGAAGTATATGGATTCTTTATTTTATTCTTATGTCCATATTTCAACCAGCAGTCGTCAACTCATGCTGCAATTTGTGATTTTTATTTTGCACAGGTACCAAGGACAGTTACTGGGGGAGCTAAATAAAGTGGTACTAAACCAAAAAATAAAAAAAATACAACCAGTTGGTTTTTTTTTTTTCAGAAGGTACAGACATTGTCCTATCTGCAATAAAAAAAACCTTACCTGCCTGATTGCAATTTTTAATTGATTTTACCTGTCCCCCTTCCATAGTGGGCACTGACATCTTCTTTCTTCTTTTCTTCTACCTTTTTCTCTTCCACCTTCTTGATTGGCCAGGTTGGGATGATGTAACTCCTGCGCAGGTGCTTATTCAGTCCCAACAACCACAGGTAACCATGTGTTGAGTATCCCAGCACCATACGTTGAATTACACAGCTCAGCTCAGTGATTTTTGTAACAGTTTAGGACAGCGATCAGGCAGGTTAGAATGCTTATTGCAGAAGGAACATTGCTTGTAACTTTTTGCAATAAACCCTGCCTGATGCTAAATTTTGAAAGTGGAACTTTAGTAAACTGCATGTTTTTGAAATCCGGAGTGCCTGGAGGAAACTGACCCAAACACAGGGTGAACATGCCAACACCTTGCAGACTGTGTCCTCACTAGAGATTCAAACCAAGGCCCTGCACTGCACAGTGCAATTGAGCCATCTGTGCCGCCATTGTACAGAGCAGTGGTCAACAACTTTTACTGGCTCCAGACAGCGCATGCATGGGGAGCTGGCTGTCACTCAAAGGGGTGGAAACTTCCCCCACAGTGACGACATGATGACCAAAACCTGCACACTCTCCCATCGCAGGTCTGAGCGTGCAATGGGAGAGTGGCCGGGTTGTGTCTAGAGACACAACTTGCCCACCTCCCTGAGCCTGTGATCTGTACGGGGGGATCCCAGAGGGGTCCTTCTCCTGTTCCGCTCAGGGGTGCACAGGCCCGAGCTGCGGACCACTAAAATTTTCTCTCGGACCACCGGTTGGCGACCGCTGGTACAGAGCATACTTCCTGATCATGGCACCCGCCTTGCAGACAAGGACCAGTCATGAAGGACACAGTCCTGGACCTGTCATTGCCACATCAGGGAAAGCTGGCTTCCACACGAGGAGGTTCATGGTGGGCTTTCATGAGCACAGGGATTCTTTTTGGCCATTGGATGGTCACTGATGATCCTGCAGGAGTTACATTGATTCGGTGGCTGGTTCTGGTGCGGCCGGTTTAGTATACAACTAAACCAAAACATAACCAGGCACCAGGGCTTGATTATTACTATTATCATTACTTGTCTCTTTTATCAATTAGCTCTACCTCCTGACGTCTTTTTGTTTTATGAGTTTTGGCCTGCTTTAACTTTTTGGGCTCATACTTGTTTTGTAATTATTATTATTATTAATATTATTATTATTATTAATAATATTAATAATAATAAACAGGATTTATATAGCGCCAACATATTACGCAGCGCTGTACATTAAATAGGGGTTGCAAATGACAGACAGATACAGACAGTGACACAGGAGGAGAGGGCCCTGCCCCAAAGAGCTTTCGTAATCTTAGTGATCAGAAGGGACTCGCTGAACATCATCCTAATACTTCCAACCTGGCTAAACAGTCTTTCATCCTTCAAATACTCTTCTAGCAGTTTATGTCCTGAAGCAGCCATCATATCAAAATAATCATCACATTTCAGGCTAAGGGAATCTCTGATCATTTATTTTTGTAGCTATGCTTGGCAGGGACTGATGTGAAATATCTTCAGATCACAGTAAATGTATTGTATCTCTTACTATGAACCAGGGCAGTACACCATGACCACACTGACTACTATGAGAAAATTAGTTCTGTGCCATTTCTCAAAACTGAGCTTTGAGGAAAAAACAAAGGTCTCCAAGCAGTGCTGAAAATAAAAATGCATCTCTGCTTCTCAGATATACCTGCCTGCAGTACCTCATCTCTGCCACAAGATGTCTTTGTTATTTTGAGTTGTATGACGTCCAGCGGTTTTTGCTCCCCAGCCAGCAAACCTTTGTGTCAGCGCCGCCCGTGCAGCAATATCTTATAGACTTAAATATGTTATTGCTTCAACAGAACTGAGTGATTTCTACTTAAAGGTGCACTTTCCTTTACACACGACCTGCTACTATAACAGACAACCATTTTTAGTTTCAAAATTGCTAATATTCAGAAGTTCTGAGATGTGGGCTTTGTGGACAACATGTAAAAGCTCTTT
This sequence comes from Pyxicephalus adspersus, assembly GCF_032062135.1. Taxonomy (NCBI): domain Eukaryota; kingdom Metazoa; phylum Chordata; class Amphibia; order Anura; family Pyxicephalidae; genus Pyxicephalus; species Pyxicephalus adspersus. The sequence continues at coordinate 19,360,377 of NC_092858.1, forward strand.
ATATAAGTAAAGTGCGGCAATAATTGAATGAACAAATCATTTTTCCTGGGAAAAGTAAAGTAACAAATCCATTAGCTTTTAGCTGGATGCAGAAATGTGACCTGACGTACCATGCGGTAAGTGCACGACTGACTCCTGGGAGAATGTTAGGAAGATCACATATTGGAGGTCTGGTTTACTTGCCTATCAATCGCCCTTCCTAGCTCACACCTTTTATATATATTGATTTTGTTTGGCAGTTTTGTAAATGACAAAAGCTTAAACTAGTTTTCTACTTTATATTGCAGTCATATTGGAAGTTTTCACCCATTTCTATGCATATGTCAGAGATTCACTGAGCAATTCAATCAGTAAATAATCATCTCAGAAATTTCCCTAAAGATTCACCCATCATTTTCTGCTGACAATCAGTTTATGTAATTTGCAGGCAACTGATGGGCAAATCTTGAATGATACCAATCCAAATTTCATTAAAATAGTAAGGGTACAGCAGGTAATATTTTTTCTTTCTTTGTTTAATCCTTAATGGAATGTTTGGGCACATTTTAGGAAATAATGGAAAGTCCCTTGATTCATGATTGAAGAGGTATATGTCATTTTTATGTAAAAATGTGTGCCCCCCCGGAGCTAACCAGCTTGGCATGTCTTTAGCAAAGGCAATAGGAATGTGCAGCCCCCTGTTATTCAGATACCGGTCTGCATGGCCTTCCGTATTGGGGGGATGTTTTTAGAAGAGTTCTACTTTAAAATGCCCCCCCCCAAGTTAAAGGGTCACTGTTGATCTGCGTATGATGACAGGTTATACAGCCTTAGAAATAAATAAAATGTGCTCCTGTATACCGCCTATTAATCATTAGGTAGCCATAATCAGTCTTTACTACACCGACCCTCCCTTCACCCCAGCAAATATTTTTATTGTTTAAAAAACAACATAAATATTTCCATTAGTGTTTGTTTTTGTTCAATAATCTTTTAGGGGGTCTATTTATAAATATTTTCATCCTACTTTTGCCCAAAATTTACACTTTTTTGTTACATTGGATTGAATTAGAACAATGTGTACATATTAGGTAAAAGTTAAGCAAATCTTGGGTATAAACAAATTATAGACTAATGAATGTACACAATTTATCTACTGCAGCACTAAAGCTGCGTACACACTGCCAATTTTTGTCGTTGGAAAGGATCTTTCACGATCCTTTCCAACGACAAGGGACTGCACGATGCATGAACGGTGCTGTACATACAGCACCGTTCATGCTCTATGGAGAGGGGAGGGGGGGAGCGACGGAGCGGCACCCTGCTGCACGCTCTCCCCTTCACTTTCATTTTGATCGGCTGTCGTCCATCGTCCGTGAATCCGGCAGGTCGGTCGTCCGGACGATGGACGACACCGACTGTACACACGGCAGATTTTCGCCCGATAATTGGCCGATGCCGATTATCGGGCGATAAAAATCTGACGTGTGTACGTAGCTTAATTCTTTAAACAAATTAGACTGAGCAGTTGTTTCCATTGTATTCCAATGAGTGACTGAAGGTGGCAGCATTCCAATACTATAGGAGTCAGACTTAAAGCGTATCTAAACTCAGAATTTTTACATAAAAGAATGGAGATTTAATTTAAAGTAAAAAATCTTGTTTCTTTGTGCTTTTTAAAGTGCAACACAAAAAAAAAAAAAGTGCAGCATCTCGGGCATGCGCAGAAGCAGCCTTTTCATCAATAGGAAAAAAATTGCCGATCTCACGCATTCGCAGTGAGTTTGGAAAGTTTTTTCCTAATCTACATCACCGGATCTCTAGCCTGCTGATCAGGTGACATAGGAGGTAGAACCAGGAAAAAGAGAGGAGAAAGGATAAAGTCCTGGACCTGCCAGATACTGGGACAGCGCGGGACCCGATAGAAGAAACCTTCTGGAGGACAAACTGATCTGCAGGATTGAAGCTAAGTGTGATTTTATTGTTTTGGGTTTACTTCTGCTTTAAAGCCGAACAAAGACGAATACAAAAAAAATTACAATTACCTTTAATCCTGCAGTTCCTTCGATGGCACTGGTCTTTCACACGATCTAGTCCCACATCGTCATGGAATTTCTCTTCGCACCACCGGGCACCACCATCACTCTTCTCTTCCTTTTTCTTCCTCATCTTCTTGGCACAAGATCTGGTGGCATAGCCCACTGTAAAGGGGGAAAAAAAGAGAGCCGATCTAACTGGACTTGCATGAGATCGGCATTTCTTTCCCTTAATAGAAAAAATTCCCCTTCTGTGCATGTCCAAGATCTTGAGAATGTCCAGAAGGAGCACCAAGAGCCTCTTGGGATGCCTGACATAGGTGTACCAGGAGGCTCTGTGCTCCCATTCAGTCTTGATCACCCAGGCATTTTTTTTTTGTTGCACTTAAAAAAATAAATAAAATTTTCCCTTTACATATAAGGGTTGTTTACCTTTTTATGAAAAGTGAAAATATTGAGTGTGGGTCCACTTTAAGTCAAAGATTTATTTTATGTATGGTAAAAAACAGTAATTTTTTCTTTGATTTGTTATATATGAATCAAACGCATCAATTATAATTTTTATTATACTTTAGCTACTACTTTTACAAATGTTTACAAATACAGTTTTTGGGGACCCCAACAGTACTTTTTTTAAAAAACAAGCAGCTGAAAAAAAACAGACCTTAACTGGAAGTTGCATAGCAAACGTTTGTACATTTTTTTTAAATTGTTCCCACACCTAGGCCACGGACATCTACATATTTTTTAATCACATTTATGTGCATGCAGTGAATAGCAGTCCATTGGTGATACATTAGGGTGCTATGCAGAATGAGTGGCACCACATGAGATGTGCATTGTAATAATGCCTAATATACTGCAAGTTAATATGTGAACAGACTCCCAGATTTCAGAAGCATCTCCAGATGAAGTCACAGTAATGTCACCAACACAAGGCCAAAATCCATTGACACAAACCCTTAGTTTGCTAAAGTCCTGTGCTCTTTGTATCCTGTTACTGTCCTGCACGTCATTTATTAAGGTGAAAGTTGACTTTCCAGAAAGCCTCTTGGAATATAACTGGTTGACTTTGGCAGCAACCCCAATTTTTCTCACTTAGATTGGTATACATTATCTTGAATTGACTAATTCTGACCCCATAGATGTGGCTTTAACCAAACAGATGCCGCCATTTTGCTTAAAGCACAGCATACATATGGTGAACCATTAGTCACACCCTGCCCATCATAAGAAGATGTGGCATTTTTGTAACAGTCATGTCTGATCATCAGCTGCCAGGAAGAGTGATGAGAGATGGAGATGAGCACCTATCTGTAAAACTGTTGACAAATTTGCATATCATTATCAACTGTGTTTAGTCTGCATAGTCTACAAGTTTTGGGGAAAGAATGCTGAGCAGATTGCTTCTTAAATAGCTGATGGAGATGGTTGTGAAAATAGCAGTGGTGTTACAATTGCCATTGACATTTATGTAGTGACTTTGGATGTGGAAGCAGGGGCTGTGAAGGTAATTTTAATATAGAACATTTGTGTAGATATCCTGTCTATGGACACTGAAAAGGCATTTCACAGTTTGGCCTGGGATTACATGAATGAGACGCTTTGGAAATTGGTTCTCAGATGCTTTCTGGAATGTTACTCTTATCAATACAGTTTTCACAAGCGGTGGCCCCCTTTTATTGTCCTGATAATGCTCCCCTGCTTTTTGTCCTTTGTTTAGACCAGGGCTGCCAACACTTTTTTGGCTTGTGAGCTACTTTTAAAATGACCAAGTCAAAATGATCTACCAACAACAGTATTCGGACCTAATAAATCCTATGCGTGGTAGAATTTATTTTCAAAGGCAGGGTCCGCGATCCACTCGCGCTGCCTTTATTATCCACTGGTAGATCACGATCCACGTGTTGGGAACCCCTGGTTTAGACCAATGTTTATCACCCTTTTTATTATGGGGTAACATTTGAAATAATTTTTATGTCTTCAGGGAACCCTTGCTATCCACATCTCACAATTTTTTTGTGTGGTGGTCAATGATAAGATAAATGTCTCTTACATTGCTGGGCATTGGAAAGAATGTCACCCTTACAGTTAGCCAAATTGCTCATTGGTCAAGCAACCCACAGCAATCTCTGGAGGAACCCTAGGAGAGATACTCTGGTTTAGTGTACATACAATTTGTTAAAATCAAAAACAGGAGGTAAGCCACTGGGGTGTGCAGCAAAATTTTGCATCAGGCACCTGTAATCTGTTGTTACACCCCTGGATAATATAATTGTAACTTGTGGAATAGTTTACTTTAACATTCAGGTCAAGCAAGCATCCAAATCAAATAATATCACTACTGCATGTGAAACTTTAGTGATATATTAATATGCACTGCTTTATATAACATGACTGACCATTACTACCGGTCTAAATCTGATTCCTTGGACCCAGATGAAGAGTTCTGAGCCTTGGACTTCATTGTGTTTGGTGCCCAGCAGCTGTGAACAGTTTGTAATACAAGCCAAACAGCTCTAGAATGTAGAATGCATTCCTATTCTACCTGACTGATCCAACATGCAAGACAAAGATAGAAAATTTAACTGCTCATCAATCAGCAATCCCCATATGTTGCTATACACGCACCTTTGATGTATAGGTCAGTCCATAAATACTGTTGCAACTATTTATTTGAAGGAGATACAGCATGTTTATTTTCCATTGATACCAAATGTTTATAAGGATCAAGACCTTTGCAAAAACATGTGAAACCATGATAACAAACCATGCTTCTCATTTATTTCTGGACGGATTTGTAACATTCTTTGTTCATTGAGATTTGTTTGACAATATCACAGTACATGGGGCAAAAAGGGGAATTTAATATGGACCAAAAAGACCAGAAAATGTTCTGTGCAAGATAAACAGTGATTCTGTGGATTTCCTTGTGCATGATTGGGTATTCTTTGCAAAGCTCATTATCACCGCATTCACTAAGCATGATAATTCACCTTGGTAATTAAAAAGCTTAAAGCGTACTTAAACCCAGAATATTCACTTTACATTAAAGGGTAGACAATCTTTTTCTGTAAGGTAAAAATTCTGTTTGTTTGTTTTTGAAGTGCAACACCTTTTTTAAAAAAAAACACCGCCCCCTAATTTTTGATCGCCTAGGCAATAGAGTATGAATAGGAGCGCAAAGCCTCCCAGCATACCTACGTCACTCATCTTGGGAGGTTCTTGGGTGCTCCTTCTGTGCATGTCCGAGCATCTCGGGCATGTGCAGAAGGAGCCTTTTTTTTAGAAGAAAAAAAGTTGCCAATCTCATGAAAGCGCAGTGAGATCGGCAAGTTTTTTTTCCAACCTGGAAAAAAGCCGGGTGCTGCCATCTTCCCCTCTTCTTCCTGGTTCTTCTTGCTACCTTACCCAACCCAGGCGCGAGATCAGGTGAGGTAGGAAGATGAACCAGTAGGAAGAGGCGGATGCCCGGACTAAGTGGGACCCCGATGGAAGACACCTCTGGACGGATCATCCGTGCTGCGGGATTGAACAAAAGTGGATTTTTTTTGTTTTAGGCATTTTCGAGTTTAGTTACTCTTTAAAATCCCTTTAGTAAATCAGCCTCAATGTATTAACATTAGTTTAATGTATACTATTTTAATCAAATACTTCTGCCTACTAATATCATTAGTATATATGTTATTTAGAGGCAGTTCCATTTTTGTAAAGTCCCAGCTCCAGACGAAGTGGGACAGAGATCTGTGAACACAGTCCAAAAATTAGCAGTGGCTTAATGTCAATTTTGCAGTAAACCCACCGTTGTACTTGATTTTCCCATTACAAATCAGTTGCTTACAAATGTCCGTCTTCTTTTCACTTTCCTATTTCTTTCTAAATTAACCATCAAATTATTTTATTGGGTCGATAATTGGATCAGAAGTGAAAATCACCAGTACTAGGCCTAAAGATATGTACAGACTGGCAATTATAGTTTCTGGAAACAATTGTTAGTGATCATATAGACCAATGTTTTTCAACCACAGTTCTATGTAACCCTAGGGTTCCTAAAAAGGTTGCAAAACATTGATATAGAATGATTAAGTGCTGTACAGAGAGAAGTGAGGGGATAAGAAGCAGAAAGGGGCCTGTAAGGAACTTACCTGTCCTGCGAGCCCATGGTGTCCCTGAGGGAGATGCCGCTGCAGCAGGCAGCATGGTCGAGGCTGGTGTCTCTCTCTGCGGGTGGAGGGATCCATCCTGGCCAAACTACTGTTCGCCCAGGCGGCATCCCTTGCATCTCTATGGACCTGATTACAGAAAGTCCTGTTCCCAGCACTCCTTTGGATGTGCAAAGTAGGGCACGTCCCAGGGGTGCTGTGGGAAGAGGTGCGCGCGCTGCCACGCGTGCCTCTTTTACCCCCCGAGGGCAGGGCACTCGGCTGCCTCGCCGCGGGGCGGGACATAGTTTGAATTCCCTGGAGCCGCAGGGGATTCAGTTACCCTCCAATCAAATGGCGCCAGGTGGGACAAAGTCATTGGTCACTCTGGCCACTTAAGGAGAACCTGTCCTGAACACCATTGCCTGCTATAAGCCTCTGTATATACAGTGTGCTTGGGTGCGTTCTTTGTGTTGGTTAATGTTTCTCCAATTTGTCATTATCATAGCGATGTGGTCTGATACCTGACTCTTGCCTGAACTCAGCCTGTCCTGACCTCGGATTGTTTGTGACCTCTCTTGTCTGCTGCCTGCTCTGACCTCGGATTGTTCCTGACCTGCCTTTGCCTTACCCTCCTGTACTACGCTTATCGGATTTGACATCTGTAAATAACCCCTGTCTTGTTTCATGACTATAATTAAAACTCGATAAAAGGATTTATGGAGTTGGCTGTGGTTTGTGTGTCCAGGCACATTACAGGGCCCCATTGCATTCTCTCCATGGAAGACAGCAGTGATTATAGGTGTAAGTGATTTAGAGATCTGGTAGGAAAGATCACTAAACAGCACCAGAGGACAGCTAAAAAGTCACTAGATTTTCACCCAAGATTTTGGAAACCAAAAAATGTATAAAGCATTATGAAATTTTGTTAGCTCAGTGCTTCATCAGTGGAATCTTGTAGAAAATCTTGTAGAAGAACTTCAGCAAGATTCCTATTAAAAGATCTTCCTTATGTTCCTGACCCCTGGTTACTCTTCATCTTATTTTTGCTTCCAAACATGACTGCCTGTTGACAACTCTGACTTCTGGCCTTTCCCAACTCAGCACCTGCCCGACCATTGGGTGTTTGTCTTTGGTCCATGCTTTGACTCAACTCCAACCAATGAGCTCATTCTGTTGTCTATTGTACAAGAACAATTTCCCGCAAGGGACTTTTATTGGTTCTTGCTTCCATAGGCAATCATACACTGGAGACCTAGGGGCTCTATATTAGTCTTTTACAAATTGGTCAAAATGGATAACTTTGTGTTAAAAATAGAGAAAATCCCATAGCAAATTATGTCAGCTTTCAAAAAGGACCTTTACAACATGATTGGGCTTTACAGTTTGGGAAGGGTGCATGTCTGCTATACATAACTGGTAATAAGAGGAAAAGAAATCGTAACTGTCTTTTTATAGAGAACTGCTACTCATCCATTTCATACCTGGAATGATCAACATAAAACTTAGCATAGCATGTCATGAATATACGGTTTCTATTGGTTCCAACAACCACACCCCGCATGATATTTAGACATGGAGAGAGACATTGCAACTATTGAGTCGAATATTCTCTTTTAGCATCAGTAAATGTCAGAAGATGTCAGTGAAGAAGTTTGACTCGTGTCCAGCAGCATGAAACTAAGAAAGATATATTGTTAGGTGGCTGGAGGGTCATACAAGAGAGTATAGAGATATCCTCACCTCCCACAGTGCACCACTTTGTATTCACATGCTGCATGACAACACCAAATTTATTGTGCTGCATACTTGCCTAATATGTTTAACCTGATTTTACTGCCCTGTTAAATTGAATATGCACAGACATAAAGTCCTAAATAGAGAGCATACTGTGGGGATTTCCTGTGGCTTTGAAAGCGTCAGGGCTTTGAAATGTTTCTTATTTGGAGTCATATTTTATTGTCTATAATTCTTTTAAGAATCTACTTTCTTCTACATCTTCTGTATAGATGTGCAAGAATAAATCCACTCATTCCCCAGCTTCTTCTTAATGCAGACCTATGGTCTATACCAGTTTTTCTAAACAAAGGTCTTTTAGAGGTTGCTCGAGGTTCCTTAAGTAATGAGCAGTTTGTGCCTCTCAGGTCAGTTTAGGTAACCCCCAATGATCTTTTTGGCTATCTGTAAAGGTGACATTCTTCCCGATGGCCAGCAATGTAAGATACATTCTTTAACTGAGGCCACCAGGCTAATGTACCGTGAGCTGTGGATATAAGAATCATAGAAGGGGTTCCCCGACGACCTGAAAGTTATTTTAAGGGTTTCCCCCATGTTAAAAACAGTTGAGAAACCCTAATCTATACAGTCCTCAATTAATAGTTCGATTTTTTACATTTTTCTAATATCCATTTTATTATAAAAAGGCCTTTGAGTACCAATTTAGCTAAACAGATCATGCAAGGATTATAGCAAACTTTGTCACAGATCCCTACTCTCTACTGCCATGTAACTATCATGCTTTAAGGAAGTTTCCTGCGCTTGTTGCCCCACCATGGCATCTCCTACTAGAGACCTTGATATATATAAGGCAGGAAAATGTGTAAGAGGCAGCTTTGAACTGTTTAATACATAATTGAATGTATTTTCTTACATTGGCTTAATATCATCCTCTTGGTTTAGGAGAGCTCAAGCTAGAGGAGGAAGAAGCAGCAGAAGGAGGAAGACAAGTCAAGCTACAGTGAAAATTCCAATGGAAGGATAGAACAGAATGACAAGGTGATAAAATCAAAGTCTTCTGCTTCTCCTTATATTGGGGGGAGGCCTGTACATAATACTGAGACTGCAACAGAAACCCAAGTACTAAGTACCAACCCAATAAAAGATACAGTAAACTTTTACAACCAAAATGTATCTTTTACCAAATATTTTCAATTTTTAGGAATTTAATTAGAAAAATGTGTAAATTATTTTATACTCATGATTCATACATTTTTCTAAATAAATACAATGTGAAAAAGTGTAATGTATGGGTAAACGTTGGGTGAATTTATACATAGATCCTTATAATTTTCAAAAGGTTAAGAAATCTTGGCTCTGTGATCTACCTTCTAGATGATTTACCTTTTTTATAACCTTACTGGTCATGATGCCTCAAACTTTAGTATATCTACAACATAGTCAAATCAAATCATTGCCTACCTTCTCTTTAATATTTAATGTCACTGAAAAGTCAGAGGGCTCTATTTATAAAACATTCCCTCAAAAACTCCCCTGTGGGAATCTTCCAAATCTGTGTCCTCTTCTGTTCACCCACCTTGCATTCTTTACCCCAGAGGACAATATAGCAGATGCACCCCATCCACTGTGCCCCACAAACACATCCATGGCCAGTGGGCTAGTGACATTTACTGTCCACCACCGGCCTGAGCATCATGTTTTTCTCAGAAAAACAGATAAAGCCTATCCCTTTGCAAACAACTAATTAGACTAATATTTTTATATTCAGATCCAAGACATCCCTATCCAATGCTGTAATTCTGATGTACTAATTGATGGACATGTAATATTGATACATAACTAGTGAACCCAGATAGCAGCAATTGATGCCCTCATTTTGGACTTTTTGGTGTTTTGTTTCCATTAGAGCTCTTTAACCACTTTAAAAGCAGTTTAATGCATTTAATGCACCATGGAGGTCAAATCCAAATCAAAAGGTGCAAGTTAAAGGCACCTGTGATGGAACTAAGAAATATTTCAATTTGATCCAAAGCACAGATAGAATGCAGCTGAAAACAAGCTGCAAAGGGATACCTGGAAAGTTAGTAAAATTTTGGTAAATTTTCTGATAATCTGTAATTGCCCACAGTTGTTATTAAATTTGAAAACACTTTATGTAAATGTTAGCAGATACACCAACTTTGAGTGAGTTGGTAAAAAGTGGGTGAGCACACTTAAAATAATATTAGGTATAAAAGTTGCATCTTTCTTAATAAATAATGCATGTCTCCCAATTTTCTGAGAAGAGAAAAAAGGCAGCATTTTATATTGTCTAAAACTGACCGGTTAAACCCTAAAATCTTTTTTTCATCATTCTTGTAAAGGTGTAGTGTTATGTACCAAGTTTGGTTAAACAGTACACTATGCCAACAAAGAGGGATAATAAAGGAAAAAACATTTAGGATTTGATTCCAAAGAGGGTCCCTCAAGTAAAGACAATTCTTTGATAGGGTCCTAAAGATAAACTAAAAAGTAGATTGGGTCTACTAACTGCTATAATATTTTGGGCTGAACATTTATGTTTAGTATGCCTATCCTTATTCTTGCAAATGTACTAAAACAAATAGGAAACTTTGAAAAGAAAAGAAGTTAGGTCACATCTAAATATATTTTTCCAAAACAAACTGTACTGATGACAGGAAACATTCAAGAGGTTTCCAGTGCAGTTCTGAAAGATGTGACCAAGTGGTGTGAGATTTCATGTCTGCTCACAGTTTCTCCGTCCTCCTGCAAATGATTGCCTGATGAAAGATTTCACATAAATCGTTGTTGTTATCAATTTTTTTTAGGCGTTTTTCCACTCACAGTTTTACATTTTTTAGCAGGTAAAACTTTGCAGACTTTGTATCAGTTGGCAAGGCTCACATTTTAAAGATGATCAACGCCAGAATTATTTTGATTTAAAGGTGAAAAGTACAGTTTGTCTTCCAAGGCTTTACCAAATGTCCTCCTACACCCGCTAGGTTTCATTACAGTTCCAATGTTTGGTCCTGGTCAAATGTTTGCCAATCCTTTCCTAGTATTTACATAATAATGTATTTCAGAGTTTATTTTAAAGTGAAACGATAAATAAGTGTTTAATTGCTTCCCATGCTGCAAAATGCCTGCCACCTTAAAGAGGAAGTAAAATGAAAACTGGCTAAGAAAAAAAATACACTTACCTTTGTTGGGTCCTGCATCGTACCGGCATCTGTCCCTGAGCCAGCGTGCCAGGCGGCACCATCTTCTCCTCTTCTTCTTGGTTGTTCCTCCTACGTCACCTGACCTAGGCATGAGATTGGGTGACAAAGGATGGAGAAAAAACTTGCTGATCCCACTGTGCATGTGTGTGATCGGCAAATTTTTCTTTTTGCATGGAAAGGCTCCTTCTGCACATGCCCGAGATGCTCAGGCATGCACAGAAGGAGCTCCCAAGAGCCTCCCAGGACACCTATATCACGTGTCCCATTCTAGGCGATCGAGAATTAGGGGGTGGTGCTGCTCCCTTTTTTTTTTTTAAAAAACAAACTACAGAATTTTTACTTTACATATAAGGGTTGTAAAATGCACCCAAAACAATAAAATCACACTTACCTTCAATCCCGCAGATCAGTCTGTCTGTTAGGAGGTTTCTTCAATCGGGTGCCGCGTCGTCCTAGTATCCGATAGACATCTTCTCCTCTCTTCTTCCTGGTTCTTCCTCCTACGTCACCCAATCTCGCACTGTGGAGGCTACCGTTAGACAATTTATTCCCCTAATGATGAAAGGGCTCCTTCTACACATGCCCGAGATGCTCGCAGAAGAAACAGCCAAGAGCCTCCTGGGATGCCTGACATAGGTAGGCTCTGCACTCCCATTCATTCTTGATGACCTAAGTGATCGAAAATTAGAGGGGCGATGTTCCTACTTTTTTTTTTTTTTTAAAGGGTGTTGCAGTTAAAAAAAAAAACAAACAACAGAATTTTTACTTTACATGGTTGTCTACCCTTTTATGTAAAGTGAAATTTCGGGGTTTAGGTACGCTTTAAGCTGTCAATAATCATGGTGGTCCCAGAAATCAGGAGCTGAATTCGAACGAAGTCCTACATGACTGCAATAAAGTCACTATATTTCTTTCTGAGATCGAGGACTTAAAGACTGATAAAGAAAAAAACATAGTACCTTAAATTTGGTGTAAATTTAGTACCTGCCCAGTGACCTTTAATGTTCTTATCTTAGGCAATGTCTTTAGATGATGTCTGATGTGGTTTTGTTTTGGTGTGTTTGTCGTCTCTGGGGAGATTCACCTTACTATGTGTTTTGGTCACCATTGTCACTGAGGGTGAAATCATGGGAAAACAAAAATATTTCAGTTAAAGCAGACCTATAACCACAATTCTTACTTTATATAGAAGGGTAGATACCTCTTCTATATAATGTAATATTTAATATTGTGTTTAAATAAAAAAGGCCAAGTCCCTCCTCTTCTGCAGCAGACTGAATGGAAGCACAGAGCCTCCTGAGATAAGTACATCACAAATCCCAGAAGGCTTCGGGCTGCTCTTTTTGTCAATCCATGCTCCAGGCATATGGAGCATGGAATGTGTATTACTCTTTGAATCTCTCCATATACCTGTAAAAGTGGCCACAGAGCAAAGCAATACGTTTTTTTTATTTTACTTTTTTTTAAAGGGCATCCTGCAGATAATAAAACTGATCCTGTCATCTGCATAACTGATCTTCACTTCACTTGAAAAGCAAAGGTTCGTGAAGAATCTCCTGGGTGTGTCTGATGTCTGGTCATCGGTGGAACTTTGTGGTTCTATCCACCAACCCTTGCATTACTCCAGGGCACAGTACTGAACAAAAAGTGACGTAAAGCGGAAGTAAACCCAAAACTAACTAAAAACAAAAAAAACCCACACTTATCTTCAATCCCGCAGATCAGTCTATCCGTCGGGAGTCTTCTTTCATCAGGTCCTGCCTCGTCCCGGTATCTGTCTTTGAGTAATATGCTTTGTGCAGAAAGAGGGGTGAATGGAATGGTCAATAAGGTCACCTAGCAAGCTCAGTGTCAATATCTAAAGCAGAAATGTGAATATGTATATTGAATTATATTTATATACCTGGAATTTATTAAAAAAACTTAATTTTACATATTTTACTGTTGTCTCCTCTTGCACATCTCCCAAAGCTCTCATGTGTCTTTTTATGGGTACTGTAGTCCCATATTTAGGTTTTATTGGGAACCTCAAGTCTTGGCCTGTATGATAAATAAATGATATATTGCACCCTGAGGACTTCTGTTCTGCATGGACACAGCAGTGGTTTTTCCAGCAACCTCTGCTGATGCAGAACCTTTATTTAGTAGCTTCCCTTGATTGGCTGCCTGGGCATATTCCGCACCACCAAAGAAACGAGCTTCCTAATAGCCTGCATGTCTGCGCTCTGATCTGCACATCTGATCATCATACTTGACTCTGTACAGTACTTTGTCATTGTGACTTGTGTTACCAAGACACATTGACAGGGATACCCTTTAATCTTGTAAAATGTAAATAAAGCTCAAGGCTGTTGCTAACAGCTCTTAGGAGTGAAAGATCCTCAGCTAAATATAGAGAATTATTAATACTTCAACAGCTGAGATCTGCCTTTCCTTAATAGGATTCTGTGTATTGTTGTGAGTTTTTGTTTGCAGGATTCCAGCTTTGCATATGCAATTTATGAATACAGAATGATGATAGGGAAACAAACTTTACAAAAACTTTTTGTAAAGTTCTGTAAAATTTACAGACTTTGTATGTCAATGTACCTAGACCTTTGTACTGCAGTATTACTGTAAAACATCATCATTGGCCATTGCAAGTTTTTATTGGAAGGTTGCAAGTTCTCCAAATTGCATATCCAAAGTGTACCCAATGCATAGATCTTTTTCTCTCAAAGTCATAGAAAAATAAGATTGAGGTGGCGGTAAATCATGTCCCCCTTACCACTGTAATATGTGGAGATGGTTGGAGCCATGGTGGTACCATAGTATGTATAGTAGGGGAGCTTGCAATAGAACTGTGCTGGAAGTATTGGTCTGCTAGATTCCTACAGATGCACCATGTATTTCACTGAAGTGACAATTTTTATCTGCAATCTCCTGATTTTCATTAAAATTTCAGAGAAACTATAATACTGTCATCCCAACTCACAATGTACCTATGTGTATTTTTTTATTGGGAACAATGGCTTTGGGAATTTTCCACAACATTCATTAGAAATTAAAGCCCATATGCCCCACATAAGGAATCTTGCCAATGTGCTCAAATGTACAGATTTTAAACAAAGTGGTACAATCTGTTCTTTAAAAACTAGTAAATTTAGGATATTAAATTGATTGGGCTTCTTTGATGTGGATTTGTACACGTGTGTGCAGCCTAACTGAAATCACAGATAGATAATCCCATATAGATATTATATTACAACCTGCATATTTACAGTGTTACTTCCTTCATTACTGTTACAGCCTGCTGTGTCTGAATATGACTGTGAAGCCCAATATTAATATTATTACACAGTATTTATATAGCGCCAACATATTACACAGCGCTGTACAAAGTCCATAGTCATGTCACTAGCTGTCCCTCAAATGGGCTCACAATCTAATGTCCCTACCATAATCATATATCAATAAAACAGTCTAAGTCAATTTTGTGGGGAAGTCAATTAACCTTACTGCATATTTTTGGGAATGTAGGAGGAAACCCACGCACACACGGGGAGAACCTCCCATCCAGAGAGTAGTGATTAATGATTCAAACTCTGAATGGTCTAAGGTTACTTGTGGTGTACCCCAGGGTTCAGTGTTAGGACCTTTACTGTTTAACATCTTTATAAATGATATAGAGTTTGGGAATAAAAGTACTATTTCTGTGTTTGCAGATGACACCAAACTATGTAATGGAATTAGGTCCATACAGGATGTGTATAATCTACAAGCAAACCTAGATGTACTGATTGATTGGCAGCCAAGTGGCAAATGACATTTAATATAGATAAATGTAAAATTATGCACTTGGGAGCTAACAACATGCACGCTTCATACTGTCTAGGGGGAATACATTTGGGGGAGTCAGAAATGGAAAAGGATCTGGGGGTTCTGGTAGATCATAGACTTAATAACAGCATGCAATGCCAAGCTGCATTATCTAAAGCTATGGGAAGAACATACAAGATTCTTGCAGATAGTGTCCTGGCTGAGATTTGAACCTGGGACTTAGTGCTGCAAAGGGAAAAGTGCTATTCACTAAACCAACCATGCTTCCCCTACCTACTGCATACAGTACTACCCAACCTCCTAAGCTTTGTAAGCTTGAATGGACAGGGTCCTCTTCTCCTTTGTAAAATCTTTATATGTGTTGTGTATACAGCGTTGTCATTTGTAGCCACTACTTTTTGTACAATGAAGTGTTATATGTTGGCACATTAATAATTATAAAAAGGAATCTAAAATTAATAAACATTGTTTCTTTAACTGCCAACATTTGTCTAATAAAAAAGTTGATCAGTCAATGTTTGCCCTTGTATGTTGAAGAGGTACCTACTCTGTATTTTCTTATTTTCACCCCGTATTGTAACTCCAAACTCTTTAATAAACTCTTATTTAATTAAAACATAATTAACCAGACAAAACAATTTTTGTTTCAATCAGTTTTTATTAATATTTACACAAGTCAAAACAAAACAGAAAAAGAAAATATCACCTATATAAACAAAGGAAAAAGGAGGGCCAGAAGAACCTCCGGACCCACCATTGACACTCATTAATTATAATACTGATGACATTTTACATTTATATAACAGTGCATATGAAAATGTAGAGATCCACTGGTACAGAAAAACAGGGGGTATGGAGAACACAGAAAAAAAAAAAAAATATATACTTAGCAGAAACCCAACCTTAACTGAAATAAAGTAACTAAACAAACATATGGATCTAATGAATCGAATAGCATACCTGTCCCCGGATATACCGGAGGGTACAACAGAAAATCGCTTGTGCAAAAATATTTTATCGGGAAGGGGAAAGGACAGTAGATTGGATAGCCCAGGGGAGGAGCGAGGGTTAGGTAAGGGGGGGGAGAAAAAAGGGGGGGGCCCGACTGGCCTAGCACACATTTACTCTATCAACTTACTGCATATCTACTCGAAACAATGTGAACGGCATCAATACTCTCACTTAGATCACTGCCAAAGAACTTTAAATTGGGTGGATTCCTTGAACCAATCCCAGGTAGACCAAATCAACTTATATTGTTCCCACTTGTTGTCGTCCTCCGCCACAAGCCTTTCTAGATGTTGTATCTTTTCTAATTCTGTTAGCCAGTCTTTCAAGGTGGGTGCCGCGGTCTGTTTCCATTTTCTGGGAATAATTGACCTGGCAGCTGTAAGAAAATGCCTCAAAACATCTCTCTTGTTAGCCTTCATAGACCCTGGGAGGATAGATAATAAAGCTATCTGAGAGGTAAACCTCAAGTCAGATCCAGTCACACTGTTATATATATCCACTATTTGGGACCACAACTGACGAATACTGGAGCATTCCCACCAAATATGTAGCATTGTACCTTGATGGGTATGGCAACGCCAGCATCTATCAGGTAGGGAAGGAAACATGCGATGGATATCCAGAGGGCAGAGATACCATCTGGATATAATTTTATAATTGGTCTCTTGAGCCTTACAAGGGAGTGACATTTTGTGAGTTTAGATAAAAGCTTTTTCCCAGTCTAACGGAGAAATAGCCTCTCCCAATTCCCTTTCCCAGTACCTTGTTTAGGTAGGAGCGTTGTTAGCATGAAATTTAAACAGGATCTCATAAATCTGTGATATCACATGGATTGGTCTGACTGGTGAGCGTAGTACAGTTTCAAAAGCCGTAAGGTTCCTCTGTGTGGGATACATGGCTAAAAAAGTGGAGATAAAAGAGGACATGTGGTTATATTGTAACCAGGCTGAGCGGAGCCTCTGCACCCTGGCGCCAAACGAAGAGAACAGCGGAGTTCTTCCATTCTGGAGTATACTGCATATCTGCCTATTATCCTGAGCTGACCAAGAGAGAAATTTTTTAGCGTTCATTGCCGGTGGAAATGAGGGGTTGTCAAACAGGGGAGTCATGGGCCCTACTATAGGGGACACATGACCTGTCTTGAGGAGATTATCCCATTCTCTTAGAAGATCAAAAGTAATATAGGGTAACGGGTGGAGGAATTGCAGCTTAGATCTATCCACCCAAAGTATAGAACAGAGGTCGATTGGGGATAGAACATTTTCCAAAACTACCCAGCTTTTCCGGTCTCTATTGTGGAACCAATCAACTACACGAGTTAGTAAAGCCGCTCTGTAGTAAGATCTAATGTCGGGAACCCCTGCACCGCCAAGATTTTTAGGTCTGGTAATATACCAAAAGGCTATTCTTGGACATCTTGTTTTCCATAAGAACCTCCTACAGAGCAACTGTAACTTACTAATAAAGGCCAGGGGCAAATATATCGGGACCGTTTGGAAGATATACAGCATTTTGGGCAAAATATCCATTTTAAGAGTATTAATTCTGGCAAACCATGAAAGAGGAAGTAGATGATATATTTCCATGTTTAATTTACTTAGCAGTGGGTTGTAATTATATCTAAATAATTTAGTCGGGTCATCTGATATAAAAATTCCCAAATACTTAAGTTTCTCATTGCAATGCCTAAAAGAGGTATGTTCTCTGAGGTATTGTACCTGGGCAGAGGGCAGGGAGATATTAAGTATTTCGGATTTATCAAAATTCACTTTAAAGTTACTCAGAGCCCCAAATTTTTCAAATTCCTCCAAAATTGCAGGGATAGCAGTCTGCGGGGATGACACATACATCAACAGGTCATCAGCAAATAATGACAGCTGATAGTGATGTTTCCCAATCTGGATCCCTTGCACATGTGGGTTTGTCCTGAGCGCCACCGCGAGATGCCCTATCACTATTGCATATAATAAAGGAGATAATGGACAACCTTGTCTAGTGCCATTAACAATAGAGAATGGGGTTGACAGGCCTCCATTGACCCGCACAAGGGCTGTAGGGGATGAGTATAATGCGGCTAGCCTAGCTATCATCAGTGGGCCCAAGCCTATCTGGCGTAATGTTTGGTACATAAATGACCAGTTCACCCTGTCAAACGCCTTTTCTGCGTCTACTGAAAGCAGACACATGGGGGTTTTGGCCATTTTAGCTGTGTGAGTGATCAATATAGTCTTCAACGTATTATCTCTGGCTTCCCTTCCATTAATAAATCCAACTTGATCTGTATGAATCAAAGTCGGTAAGTGTCGAGACAATCTATTAGCTATCAGTTTAGAAAAGAGTTTAGCATCCACATTAATTAAGGAGATTGGTCTGTAGTTTGAGCAAATCGAGTGGTCCTTGCCGGGTTTGGGTATAACAGTAATGTGTGCCTCCAGACTTTGAGGAGGAAAGAAAGAATCCCCTGAAATAGATGAAAACACCCTTGTCATAAACGGGGCCAAAAGTTCAACAAATAGCTTGTAAAATTTGGGCGTGTACCCGTCTGGGCCAGGGCTCTTACCAGCCGGAGTGTTTTTAATTACCGCAGACACCTCCTCCACTGTGAAGGCAGATTCCAAACTCGCAGACACCTCCGGATCCAATTCCGGCAATGCAGTGGATTCTATGTAGTCAATGAGAGAAGTAAGGGTGTGCGGTGCAGCCTGAATATTATACAAACCAGCATAGTATTGTCGAAACTGATAAGATCTCCTGAGGGAAGGCCATAATATTACCCGTAGTATTTCTAATATGGGGGACATACATAGCAGCCGGTCTCGGGTGAAGCCCCCTTGCCAACAGTCGGCCACATTTTTCCCCGTATTGGTAAAAGGATTTAAGGTATTTATCTCTATATTTTTGATGAGCATAGTCATACAATTCCAATAAACGCCTTCTCGCAGACGTGAGGTCAGTGAACACATCCGAGGACATATTACTTTTATGCAACCTTTCCAAATGCTTTATATTGTCAAGCGTACGGGCAATCTCTTGGGATCTAATTTTTTTAAGCCTAGACCCCTGTTGAATCAAACCCCCCCGGAGAACTGCTTTAAGATCCTCCCATTGAAAGGGCAGTGGAGTCTTGTCTTCTTCATGATCCTTTAGAAAATTTCTTATAGTATCTATAACTGCCCGCTCACACACAGAATCCCTAAACAATGAGTCGTTACATTTCCAAGTCCACTCCTGTGAACCTATCAAAGGGATTTGAATAATTAAGGATACCGAAGCATGGTCAGACCAAGGGCAGCTGTCAATACTTGCCTCCGGATGCCAGTCTAAAAGCCTATGGCTAATAAAAATGTAATCAATTCGGGAGTACTGGTTCCCAGTCGTCTGTGGGAAACTAAAAAATATAAGGAACTTCCTTATTTGCCGCCTACACCGGCGGTACTCCTATGCGGGGTAATATAGCCGAGCGATAGGAGAAAAGATCACTACTATTATAATTAGATCCATTCGAGGGAAAAGCCAGTATCAAAATAGGCCAACTGGGACCCTAGCATAGATATAAATAGTATAAACATTACACCAAACAGAACAATACGGAAAATCGGCCAAGAGTGTAAAAGCACTTAACTATAAATGATAGCCGAAGACACCCCGGCACATCCTGTTCAAAACCATATTAAACCAAAACTGATGTTCTCAGCAAAATCCAGGGTCTAGTAATCTATCGCCAGACAACAGCCTACTTACACATCACTTTAAACATGACAATGTTAAATACAGTGCAATGATTCCATACTATACCCAGAAAAGGACCCGGCAGTAAGCCTTGATGAGAATGGACTTTCGAGCCAAAAAGGACACAACAATTAAATACCCATAGTGGGTACATGTCCTTATACAGATGTGGGTGGAAAGTATCTTGCAAGTTGTGAGGCAACAGAAACAGGAAAAAACTGTCTAACGATCCGCCGAGACCATCCAATGCGGGCTGCGGGGTTGTCCTTCAAACATCTGACTTAACCTGGACGCTTGTTAAGGGTGTGCAGTCATTGCAGATGAGAAAGAGCCTGTCCCTCGTCTAGGACTTTGTGGGTGATCAGAAGGGGTGGGAGCAGAAGTAAGATGTTGATCCAAGCGACCAGGGCCTCTAAAGGGCATGGATAAAGGAACCGTAGGCCACTCTGCTAATCTTATATCAGGAAGCTGAAGGTCCCTCAGAAATTGTGGTAAGTCCGCTGGACCTCTGAGAAAATGATTCTTATTGCCAGATCTAGCAATGAGATGAAAGGGGTATCCCCAGCGATATGGGATATTTCGTTCCCGGAGCACATCCAATAGGGGTCGCACTGCTCTCCGTAGATCTAAGGTATGTTTGGACAAGTCCGGCAGCAATTGTATTGGGGAACCAGCATATTCAAGGGTTTTGGCAGCTCTAGCTTTCTTAATGATGTCTTCTTTAGTTCTATAGAAATGGACAAATCACATCCCTAGGTCGTTGGGGATCTCGCCCCCGAGGGCCCAGGGTTCTATGAACTCTGTCTAATTCAATGTCCATATCTGGGGGAATCGCCAGAAGATTGGCAAAGATAGTGTATGCAGCATTAAATAACTCAGAGTTAGGCACTGTCTCTGGAATCCCGTGGATGCAGATATTATTGCGTCTGTTACGATTTTCAGCATCATCCTGCATTAAATAGAGCGTAATAATTTGTGCCGCATGGCGCTCTAGTATAGCATCGTGAGAGGCCATTTGAGAAGAAAGTTCTGAGCAAGTATTCTGAAGCACGGTGGTAGTACTAGACACCTGTTGCAGGGTCTGTTGAATATGAAGGAACTCAGTTTTACAACTTGCTTCCAACCTCCCAATACTATGATCCAAGTCAGAGCGGGTAGGTAGCGCTCTGAGGTGGGCTTTCCAATCCCATGTATCATCATCTCTCTCTTGGGTAAAAAGAGGTCTGGAGTAGTCACCTGAACAGGATGGATCACTGGGGCTTAAGTGAATAGGGGCAGGGATGTCATTTACCTGCTCTGGTGGAGGCTCTGGTGTGTATGCCACGGCCACATGCTCTGTGTCAGGCACTTGTGCTGCAATCGTGGGAAGGGTCCGGTCCGCGGCACCACCTGGTCCGGATCCGGGGCTGGAATTAAATTGAGACCGCGGCTTTGCAGCCTGGTCAGTCGCGGCCTTGTTGCCAGCCAAAAACAGCCCTGGGATGGCCCTAGAGCCTGGTATCTCCCCACCAGAGCGTCCCTTCTGGCTCCCCTTCATCTTGGGTCCCGTCGCCGAGTGAGGTGAGGCACTGCAGTGCTGATCCATGCGGCTTTTCCCCCTGTGGATCGCGGAGCTGTGCTAGCACACGTCTGTCTCCGCCATTGGCCGGCCACGCCCCCCCGACAAAACAATTTTTATAGTTGTTACAACTATCAAGTGTTACAAAAAATTGGTTATACATACCTTTCAGCATCAGTAGGTGCAGTGTTAGACACTTAGTACTGACTATGAATTTTTGAGAACCACTCAAGTAAGGGGTAAATTTTACTGACCACCAGTGTCTTGCAGAACTGCACTGACCGTTTTGTAGGGGAATTCTTCAGTGTTCATTGTCTGCATTGCTTTTCTGGTCTCAATTATTTGATTAATTTATTGATTTAACAAAAAGTATTTTGTCATATGGAATAAAAGGGTGTTAGCAGTAATCCATGTTGGGTGTCAGATACCCTAGGTACACATCTCACTTTAACCCAGAAGAATTGATTAGCCAGGCTGGGCTTTGCTTAACAAGCGCTACTGCTCCTTCCAAGGCAAAACTGGCTCTGGGATTGCTAAGTGCATACACAAGCAAATTTGCAATAAAGTATATCACTACCCTAAGCCTTTTCAGTTTTGAAGAGAATGAGAATAGGATAGAACATCTGTCCATTTTTAGTGCTATCCGTGGTTTTATAAAAGAGATTTTCTTGCTTTCCATTCTCTTACCAAACAGGAAGTGGGGAAATTCTAGAAAAGGGAAATGGACATCAATTATAAACTAAATAGAGGTTATAGCATTCCCTATATACATATATATATATAAATATATATAAAGCATTTTTATCTCTGTGTTGCTGTTAGAGAGTTTTCTGCACTTGCGGTTCTGGCAGAGATCCTTCTTATCCGTAAGTTAAGAAATCTCACCGATGGAACCTCTGAAAGCAATAAAACATGAATAGAATTTCTATCCAAAACTAAAAAAGATTTGGTATACATACACTTTAAATAAACAGGTTTAGGTTACTTTTCCTCACTCCCCACATCCAAATCATCTCTAGATCCTGCTACCTTCAAGAAATGCCTCTACCTGTGCCATAGCCCATTAAATTCCTTGAATGTGCTCCTTTTACCTTTATCCTTCACTACTGCAACATCCTCTTTGGTATTCTACTAATCAGACTCTCACTTCTTCAGTCTTTCATGAATCATACAGCTAGAATTGTCTTTTCTTCTTTTCTCTGTAGCTTCTATTTAAAAATCCATATACTGGCTTCCATTTTGGATTATAATTTAATTCAAACTACTGTGCTTTGCCTTTACATCACTTCAAAGTTTCTGTTACATTTATGACAAGATACAAAAAAATCCCTATCCAGAATCTCCTGCAATAACCTACTAGCGACTTCCCCACTCATAACCTCTTCCTATGTATGATTACAAGATATACCTAGAGCTACCCCTACTCTTTTTCCTGTTAGGATCTAATTTCCACGTATTTAAACAACCCCTGAAGCCTATCTTTTTAAACCTACCTACCCATCCTCATCTCTCTAAACCAGGAGTAGTCAATCTCTGGCCTTTAAGCCAGATACGGCCAGGCCATTGGTCTGTTCCAGCCTAACGTCCCCCTGGTCGATCTGGCTGGCAGTGGTCGGCAACCCGCAGCTCTGGAGCTGCCTGCCTTCCCTATTTACCACGGCCAGCATTAACACTTCTGCCCCCGGGAAAAGGGGGCATTCCCTCTCCTCCTTATGCATTGCGGAGGAGAGGGATTTCCTTTCAAGGGCGTCCTGGGTGGAGGCCGGAGCCATTAACGCGGGACATGAGAGAGAGTCTGGCCTAGTGTGGCCTCCTAAAATGGCCTAGTAGCCCAAAAAATTTGCTGACCCCTGCTCCCCTACCTCTCGGACTGTAATTTCTTTTGGGCAGGGTCCTCCTCTCCCGTGCCATTGTTTGTGTTTGTTAAGTATGCACATTTGTCATCTGTAGCCCCCTCGTTATTGTAGTGTGCTGTAAAAACTGTTGGTGCTTTATAAATAAAAGAAATGATAAATATCTTTGGATATGTGAACATTATGATGGATGTTTTGCAAATGTCTGCAATCTGCAGCAATGCTTTGCTAAAAAATATCACAGGTTCCTCCAATGACACAAGTAGTGCTTCTATCTTACTAAAGGTTCTCTTCAACATGTAAAGATTTTGGCCCTGATTTAATAAAATTCTCCATGGCTGGAGAGAATACACTTTCATCAGTGAAGCTGGGTGATCCAGCAAATCTGGAATGGATCTAGTCCAGGATTGAAAACATGTACTAACAAAAAGCTAACAAATAGCTTGACTTTTAGGAAATCCATTACAGGTCTGCTGGATTATCCAGCTTCACTGGTGAAAGTGTATTCTCTCCAGCCTTGGAGAACTTTAATAAATCAGGGCCTTTGTATTTGTACACATCCAGGTAGAGCTCTTGGAATGAATTTATATTTAATAATACGCTCCATTGTAGTACAATTTGTTCCAAAGGTAATTCCTAAGCTGCAGGTCTGCACTTGTTAGGTAAATTGTTCTCACCAGAAAATGGAAATACCTTTACTTTTTTTGGTCAATAAAATACAGCTGAAAGCCAAGGCTGCGAAATAATCCAGGAAACAGCTGCTATACTGGATAGGTGGCAAGGAGCCTAGAATGTGCTATTCTTAGAGTAAGAAAATAGAAGTGGGTCAGGTTACAATGAACTTGTCATCATAATCTCCTTTAAAATCAAAATGAACTGGCTGAAGGTCAGAAAGGACTATGGGTAATGTACATATTTAGGTGGCTTTTCTTATTTTTCATCCAATAACTACTTTCCTTTCTTGCAAAGTTCATAAAGTACAGTTTCGGAAAAGTTACTAATCAAGCCGAAATTTATGATATAGTTTTTTTCAAGTCTTCATTATCCCAAACTCTGACTCTGCTTACCCATTGCATCCTTGACAGGCCCTGCAATTAATCAGTTCAGTAAGGTGTGGAAAAATGAGCCATCGTCTCCCAGCTGCATACAGTGATACTAAAGGCGACTTGTACATCAAGGATAAAGATAGACTCATATTGCTAAAAAAGACATTTGTTAGCTGACAAGTTTTCAGAGCCCCGGTGTTCAACCTGTAGCCCAAGGACACCTCTAACCCTTTGGCAATTACTTTGTGGACTTTAAAACTCCGGCAGAAACCATTATATTTTCCAGCCATTGAAGGACAACCATCATTTAGAATGACTTTTAGTAATTAGTATGGTTTATTTGTTTTACATTATCTTTCTGTTCAAATAGATAAATCCATGCCTTGAACATAAGTGCCCCATGTCCCAATTGGATTAACTAAACAATATTACAAAGAATAGGAATCTTCCAGATTTCACACAAAATCACTATAACAAATGATTTTCCATAAAAACATGTATAGTTTATTTACAAATTTGACCAAACATTAAAATGTGCAGCAATAACATGTCCTTAAACCATGACTTATAAAGGATGATAATTCCCTTACATGCTAAGACTGCCTTACAGTTGGGTCAAACTTGTTAATAAACTGCTGAGATGGCATGTAACCTACTAATATGTATAATAAATATCTCTGTATTGACTTGTATAAGCAGGAAATTTGCAATGCTGGTAATTCCAGTCCTAATTCTAATCCTAGGCGACTAACGCTTCTGAACTCCTGTCGATCCATTTGCTGCAAATGTCAGCTTTTTCAGAAGGTGATTTAGTAATTTTACCTACCAGGTTGGCTCAATTCCTTTCATTAAGAGTGTTAAATTTAGTTTCCTGCCCTTTTGTATTGTGCTAAGATTTTATTTTTACTGATATTTAGGATTACATATCTTGTATGTGCTCTCCAAGAGAAAGGCCTCAGAATGCCATGCTAATAGCTTAATTTAATGGTCATATACTGCAAATTGGAGCAGATAGACACAATTGCAAGAGACTGCAGACTCAAATCTGGCCCCTAAATTGCACTATGCAAAACATTTTAAAACGCATGATCAGGCAGGTCAATATTGCTGCAAGGGACCGGTGATGTTCCTTCTGCAATATTCCTTCCTTCCTACCTGCCTGATCACTGTCAAAAAAGCTGAGCTACACTTGCAGTCCTGGCTTGCTTGGCACTTGCAGGAAATGAATGAAATCCAGTGCACCTACAAGGCAGTTATATCGTCCCAGTTTGGCCAGTTAAGATTATGAAAGTATGCGGTCAGCCATTACCTATTTGGCATTTTGGCAGAATGGGGACTGGCCAGAGAGTGATCAAGCTGACATGTGGCAAGCTTGAACATGTATTGCAATAAAATATGAACAATCCCTGTATTTTTGTGTCAATCAGCTTTATTAAGTTTTCAAAAAAGAAATAGACAGATATATATACCATACATTAAAACATAAAACATCAAAGTCTTATTAACCCGTAACGGCATTGGCTTCACATGAACATAAAATACACATCTTAAATACGGCATGTACTTTGATAAACGTAGCAATAATCTATCAAAACC
>NC_092858.1:19387641-19451885 GCF_032062135.1 Pyxicephalus adspersus
ACTGAGGCTCTATAGTAAGAAACAATATCAGGGGCCCCCACTCCTCCTCCACATTTGGGTTTAACCAATATGCTGAATGCCAATCTGGGGCGCTTCTTATGCCATAAGAATTGTAGAAACAACCTATGTATTTTACGCAGATAAGCAGTTGGTAAAAATATGGGAACCGTTTGGAATATATATAACAATCTGGGGACAATATCCATTTTTAGAGTATTTATGCGAGCGAACCAGGAGAGAGGCAAGGAGTCATATTTCTGAAGATGAATTTTGAATTTTACTATATACCTGGGAATAATTAAGCGAGAACAAAACAAAAGGGTCCGATGGTATCATAATACCTAGATACTTAATGGCAGTAGGACAAAGCCGAAAGGACATATTATTATGGATAGTGGAAATTTCAGCCGGGTTCAAAGTAACATTTAGAAGTTCGGATTTGGTGTAGTTTACCTTAAAATTACTGAGTGATCCGAATTCGTCAAATTCCTTCAGTACTGAAGGTATCGTGATATGAGGGGATGTTATATATAGCAGGAGGTCATCTGCATATAAGGAGAGTTTGTAATGATTATCGCCTATCTTAATCCCTTTAACATCTGGATTACAACGCAGGGCTACAGACAAATGTTCCATAACGAGGGCATAAAGCAACGGGGAAAGAGGACACCCCTGTCTCGTACCGTTCTTGATTTGAAAAGAATCAGAAAGGGCGCCGTTAACCTGCACACGAGCCCTGGGTGAGGAATACAATGCAGCAATTTTAGAGACCATATTGGGGCCCAGGCCTACTTGACGTAGTGCTGAGTACATAAACTCCCAACAAATCCTATCAAAGGCTTTTTCAGCGTCTATGGACAGTAGGCACATAGGAGTACCTGTAGACTTAGCAAATTGGGTCAGCAGGATAGCCTTAATAGTATTATCCCTAGCTACCCTTCCATAAATGAACTCACTTTGATCCAGATGAATCAATGAGGGCATATAAGGAGATAACCTATTGGCAATCAATTTAGAAAAATTTTTGCGTCAACATTAATCAATGATATGGGTCTATAATTAGAGCAAACAGTATGGTCTTTGCCAGGCTTAGTGAGGACCGTAATATGAGCTTCCAAGCTCTGTGGAGGAAACAGCTCATCAACGGAGATGGAAGAAAACACCTTGGTCATAAACGGAACAAGATTAAGGGCGTGGATTTTATAAAACCGCGGAGTAAAGCCGTCAGGGCCTGGGCTCTTCCCAGTCGGTGTAGCACGTAAAGCGGCAAAGACCTCCTCCTCAGAAAACGGGGTCTCCAATTGCGATATCACCTCAGAATCTAACGTCAGAAGGGCTGTTTTGGTTATATAATCCTGTAGGGAGGGTGAACTTACATAGGCAGGACGGATTTGATAGAGATCGGCATAGTAGTTATGAAAAGTTTGCAAGATCTCCTTAGGAATGGATGTCAAACTGCCATTAGCAGTCCGGATAGACGGAATATAGGTAGCGGAGGTGTGAGGGTGTAGGCCCCGAGCTAACAATCGACCACATTTATCCCCATACTGATAAATTAATTTACGGAAGCGATCCCGATGGCGTTGGTAGGCTAGGTCGTATAGCTTCAAAAGGTGATTCCTAGCAGCAGTCAGTTCTACAAATACGGCTGGGGCCATGTTTTGTTTATGTAGGCGCTCCAAGGAGCGTATTTTGTCGCTAGTAAGTGTAATATCCTGCAATCTGATCTGAATCTTTT
Source organism: Pyxicephalus adspersus (assembly GCF_032062135.1). Taxonomy (NCBI): domain Eukaryota; kingdom Metazoa; phylum Chordata; class Amphibia; order Anura; family Pyxicephalidae; genus Pyxicephalus; species Pyxicephalus adspersus. The sequence goes on from NC_092858.1 coordinate 19,389,380, forward strand.
AAGCCGGGTTCCTTGTTGAATTAGGACCCCTCAAACCACCGCCTTCATAGCCTCCCATTTTAAAGGTAGGGGAGTGGGGTCCGAAACATGGTCCCCTATAAAATTGGTAATCCCTGTATTTTTAAGCATACAAAATAAGAAGGGGGAATATACCAGTGTGCCATACTTCCCAATTGTCTCTAATTTGGAGAGAGTGTTTCTCCTTCTTGTTGGATCAATATATATACACTTTGATAAAATGTATTAACTAACTATTGATATTTTTCATCCAGCCTCTAAATATTTTATGGAAATCTAGTTGTAAAAAAGTGCTTGATGGTTTAGCCAATCATGTTTAGCATATACTTTTCTTGTGGTCTGAAAAATGGGATGATTGTGTTGTTTGCCTATTTCAAAAAGTTGGAAAAAATGGTGTGCAGAAAGATAATTCAGTATCGATAGGAGTCAGTCAACATCAACTTGATATCACCCAGTAAATTTTTAGGTAGCTGTTCATTTTTTTCAGTGTGTAAAGTATAGTACATGAAATTAAAAAAAAAATAAAAGGCATTGATCTTAAATTTCCACACCAAGATAGTTTTCAAATACTATATGCAATTAATTTAAAAATTATTGTACGAGAAGAGAACTTGTTTTCTTAGAGCTATGCCATGCCTACAGTCACTCTATACAAGTGCCTTCCTGGGTCCTTCCCATTAGAAAAACATATTAGGTGAGCCTGCACAGGGAATCATTAAATGTTGTTGAGGAGACAGCTGTACTGATGCTAGATTTGCACCCCAGAAAATCGCAAACATTCATGTGCCAAAAATCTAGCGCCTGTGCACAGCTTAAGGCTTGATAAATGTGTCTGTCTACTGTTTTGTGAATTTGCCACACATTCAGCCTGCACAAATTGCAGTTGCACACATAGAACGAAGCAGCATGGTAATAAAGATTGTAAAGTTTGCATGAGAATCACTGAATTTCAGTCCTAACGCAATAGTCTCAGCAGCTATTTTGGGATTCATCAGCTCTTTCTGGCAGAAATAATAGTGTTGTTGTGGTATTACAAAACACCTGGTGGTCTATCTATCTATCTATCTATCTATCTATCTATCTATCTATCTATCTATCTATCTATCTATCTATCCTGCTAGGTTCCTAATGCCCAAGCTTGGTTCTGAGGGCCACACGTGGTCTATTTTAGGGAAACCCTGTACTCCAAGAGTCTGTATTGGGGGTTGATTTACTACTAGCTTTATGCAACATGTCTCCAATCCCCGTAGCATGTCTGCAGTCTCCAGTCTCATTGACATTACATATAATTTATGTAAACTTTCATTAAAATAAAAAAGAACACCTTTATTTCTACAGAACGCTCAATGCCTCCACACCTGGCTTTCATTTGATCCTGCGTTACCCTGAATTCTTCCTTTGTACCGGCACGCAGGAAGCACCCTGGCCCCCACTGCACAGGAATCACCAGAGCACCATTACACATGCGTGAGAGCACTTTTTTGCATTGCAGGGAAAAGCCCCCTTTGTGCATACCCTTTTATATAAAATAAAAATTGTGGTGATAGGTCCAATTGAAGTCCCCCTTTACCTTGTGGGTTGGAAACCCCTTGATCTACAATAAATGGATAAAAAATGTGAACACCCCCCAAAATTATTGAGGTGTTTTGCTTAAGCATATATAGATATCTGTTTGCTTACCACTACTTAACAATAGTTTAAGAAAGTCCTTTTTCTGTTTCAACATGACTGTTCCCTATGCAGAAAAACACTTCCTATAGACATGGTTTGGTTTGGAGGAACTTGAGTTGTCTGCACCATTTTCTTTCTCTGTATGTGCTGGGCATATCAATGTCACAAAGGCCAAAAGTAAACAAAATATACAACATATTGAGTAGTTACTAGAACAAAAATAGCAATTCATTAGTACTGTGAAACAATATTAACAATTCATTAGTATTTGATCCAATGATAAGTGTCTCACTTTTTGAGTTTCGTTCCTCTGTTAGACTTACTTTTGTGTCTATGGCACTGTAAATTAAAAACATAAAATATCCATCCAATGGGACACATAAAGCAAAAATGTTTAATCAATTTCTATGGAGAAAAAGTGTCTGGTTTTAGATTTACCCCGACCTACTGCCAACAACAGGTTTCTGTTTACCTAAAGATGTATCTTTTCTATATCCTGCATATAGCAACACATAACAATCCCAATGGTAATAATGTTACATTAAATCCTGACTTCACTCTTGTAGGTATTCTCAAGGACATTCAGGTCTCCTATATATACATGGAATTCTTCCACTGCCTGGCCATGGGAATTTTCACAGCCTTGTGTATCTTCAGTCCTTTTACTTGCAGGAAAGGCTACGTGCGTCTTCATCTACAGGTCCAGATGAATATTTGGAGAGTCAGCAATGCTAATTATAACCTGGTTCCCCTCTATTAGATATGTAAGGGATGAGCAGGAAATTCTGGCACAGCTGTAGTGAAAGGTTAGAACCTCGATCAATGCCAAGAATTATGAGTATCAACATAACAAATGTTTACTGTGAACAACACTTACATTTACATTAAGGTTTCTTCCACTCATAAATATATTTGATTACTATTACTTAATAATAATATAGGTGTATTCTCTATGTGATAAAAATTTTATCCTCTCCTCCTGTGTCATTGTCAGTATTTGTCTGTCATTTGCAACGCCTATTAAATGTACAGCGCTGCGTAATTTGTTGGCGCTATATAAATCCTGCTTAGTAACAATAAATATAATCAAAATATTGTTTACTTGAGAAACAGCAAGCAAACTTTGCTATTCTTTTTCCAATACTTCTAAACCTAGTAAGTGTATTTTAAAAGCAGGCTCGGCAGACCAGACCCGATGTACTTGGCCACAAACTGAACTCTTCATTGGGGATTCCAAGGCAATCCCAATGGTGCTGAGAAATAAAATGCTTGCAAAGTATTCGGTAAGTACCCTGAGGCCCGTGCTAGTTAAACGTGCTTGGAAAAGTTCCAGCAGGAGTCTCTGAGGAGACTAATAACATTGTGAAACAAAAATAAAGAGACATTGACTGTTAGGCTGGGTACACGCGTCCAGTGGTTCCCGTCTGATAATCGGCTCAAGGCTGATATCGGATAAGAATCTTGCGTGTGTACAGCGCTCGTCGTCCATCATTCGAACAACTGTCCTGGCAGATCCATGGACGACGAACGATCATAATGGATGGGGGAGAGAGGGCAGCGGGGTACCGCTCCCTCATTCTCCCCCTTTGCTCTCTATAGAGCAGAATGGCGCTGTATGTACAACACTCATTCATTCATCGTGCAGTCGTTAGTCGTTGGAAAGGATCGTAAAAGATCCTTTCCAACGACAATTATTGCACATGTGTACATAGCCTTAGTCTGAAAGTAGGAAAAATAATATTTAAAGACCACATGATTAAAATGGAACTAACAATTCCCAGACAGTTATAAATAGTCTGCACCATTACAAGAACAAGTCCAGTTAAATGTGACTACCCCTCTGATATGTGTGCCTTGTATGTAAATATGTAAATGTTAGACCAAAAGGGAACATTGGAACTGTGGATTACAGATAGACCTGGCACCAAACACCAACCCATAGTATGGATAATGTGTGAAAACCCTCACTGTGTGAGAAGTAATAGAACATATATCATGAATAGTATGCAAAATGGGCAAATCGTGTGGTGAAGGTATTATGAAGGCCTGTCGTATCCCCATGGCATGGCGGCTCATTACTAAAAGCATATGTCAGGGAAGACATCCCTGCAGAACACCCCTGCAATACACACCAATTTCCCACATTTTCTCCATGTTTTATCCTTTTACAGACCCTGCATGTGCAAACAAATATCTGTAGTTGTGCTGCAAATGCACTCAGCTTCTAATTTCTGTTGTGGACTGGCAATGTACAGTTCTTGTTTCATTACTAATGTGTGTCAGACCTCCAAATTGTTTTTGCTAAACTACTCAGTCCTACCCTCTAGTATCGCCATTCTCAGCTGGGGCTCCTCCAGAGGTCACTAGGGTTCCTCAAATTATGGAAGATCGACCTCCTATTTCCTAATGCCTTCATAGATATGGGACCAGCATGACTTAGTACTATAAAAGAGGGAGGGTGCATTCTTTCTACTGGCCACCAATTTAGGAGACTTTTTCCCCAATGACCCCCAAAAATTGGCTGTAGCAGGAGTTCCCCAAAGCCTGATATTATTTCAAAGGTCCCTCTTGGGTAAAAAGGTGCTCTAGTTTACTCTACACAAAACTATTTGAATAATAAAAATATAAACTGTAAGTAATTAGGTTGTTTGGGATAATACAAAAATGTGCACAGGACAATGGACAGCTTAAAAACATAAAATATAATTCTCCAACATATTTAAAGGAAGATTTCCAAATAGCTACATTCACCTTGCAGCTGCTAGAATTTTCAGTTAAAGCTCTGTAAACCAGAATGACTTATCTTACATTCACTGAAAGATGGCCTGATGGAGAATCATCAATGATGATGAGGATTCCCCATCAATGAATGTTTCAGTGAATGTCCCCTAAAACCTTTGAAGGAAACAGTCTCTATCAACATCATAGCAGTGCAACATAAATCAGCCTGTGGTTTAGAATTCTTGAAATATTAAAGCTAAATTTTGACCAAACAAACATATTACCTGGCACTCACATAGTATAGTTGGCATCTAATGTGCATTTGCATCACATCACACTATGGCCTTTTTCACATTTGGTGCTAAAAGAAAAGACTATGGCACTAGTCAAGTGAAGGAAAATATCCCTCAAAAAAGTATTAGCTGGACTTAACTAGCAGTTTTTGTGACTGCGTTCTATGTAGTTATAGATATATGTCTGTATTGTTTATTTGGTAGTTTAACAATCTATCAAACTCATTGCAGAAAGTACCCAGGGACCTGTGACCCTCCTACTTCCTCTTACTAAACCAGGTCATTTGGAGATCAGTTCATCTTTATCTCCTCTTTTACGGTGAGAACAGTCAAGCTGTGAATGCTTTTATGTCAGCACAAGAAATCATTTTGTAATGGCAGGTGGTGACTGGCTTGGTGGAGGTTGCAGAGATTAACAATTCAACACAGTTCAAAATAAGTCGGAGCATCAGGGCTAAATTACCTTTGCTATGTCTGCATCTATACCAGTTTTAATCATGCCACTCAACATTCTTTTGTTCCGTCTTTCATAGAGGATTACAAATCCTGCTGGGGTTTTGTCCCCTTATGTTTTGACTTTTTAATTGGTGTTATACAGAATATAATATTTGTAATGTATAATTTATAATATTAATAAAATAAGTAATACAGACCTTATCAAAAAACCTGGCATGGGTTCTGTCCCTCTCCATTTTATCCAGAACAAACAAAAAAGGGAAATTGGCTTGAGTTGGTTTTTAGTGCTAAAAATATTATCAATGTGATTGATTTACACTTTTTATTTTTGCAATTTTTTTGATCCTTTTTTAGCAATTATATTTTGGAGGATTGTTGCAGTCACATAAGTGGGTAGTTTGCTAACAATCTACAGCTGCCATTCTGGGTCCCACTCATGTCGAGGTCTAAAGCTGCGTACACACGTGCAATAATTATCATTGGAAACGAACGACTAACGACCCTTCGTCCGATAATTGTTAACAAAAAAAGTGCACAACGATGCCCATGAACGAAGATTGATGCTGGAAACTAACAACCGTCCCGGTGGATCTGATTGAGCGACGATCATTCGCAATCCATTGTGTGTACGGTCATTCAGTGATTGTGGATGGTTCTGCAGTACACTTTCTCCTTTACATGTCACTTCCTGCACCGTTCAAACTGTTGTATCTAGTGTGTGTACATTATTGGTGGATTATATTTGAGCATGTACAGAATTGTGCACAATACGATCGTTCACAATACTGTAATCGTGCATAATTGTTGATCTCTCGTTAGTCGTTCGTTTTCTAGCGACAGTTATTGCAAGTGTGTACCTAGCTTAGGCCTGGTCAAGACACTTTCCTAAATTCACAGGACGGCATCTCCACCATCAATGGATGGGATTACTGTGTTTGCCCAGCAGCCAAAAATGCCCAAAAATCCCTTTTGTTGTTGCTGTTTAACTATTTGTAATGCACCACTTTTTGCTCTTTATTTTATAGACATTTGAATTATGGTCCTGTAGGAGTACAGCAACATTGTTAACAGTTTTTTTGCAGTCTATTTATTGGGGCTTTTCAAATGAGGACAATACTTGAAAAATGGAAGGAAACACAACATATGCAACAACATATATCAAGAAAAATACAACATAACCCAACATACAAAGAACAGAAATAAAAGGAAACCTTTACACACAAGAGGAATCTAAGTTTCAATACTGACATCATTGTGATAACTGGATATAAGCAAAGTCTAGTTTGGGTTATCCCCCCCTGGCTACAGGTTTTAGCTTATTTTCCATTCCCTTCCTTTTCATTTTCCCGACTCAAAAAAGTCATAAACTATGCAATATAATTTCAAAACAGGAATTCCTTCAGGATATCATCATCCTTATTTCCATGTTTTGGTTCATCTATGTTCTATTGCGGTGGCTGTGCTTAACCTTTCTGGTAATTGATGTTTTGCCTTTTAGGTTTGCCTATTACATGTCTTGTAGCTCAAAGATGTTCTGTATGTCAAGATGATCTGTAGCTCAAATGCCCACACAACAGGACTTTTTTGCCTGCTAGAAGTCCAATACCTATAGAACTTTATCCAATATTGTTATATGGTCTGCACAGTTACCACAACTGCAAAACAATACAATAGAACAATACGATAAAACATTACAATATTTTGCAATTCTGGTCCTGATCAATTAAAACTTTAAAGGAAGGATAGTGGTAATGTGCCCTTAAGGTCAACTATGAATCTTCTTAAGTGGAGAAGCAGCAACCATAGAGAAATCTTCCTCTGACACTTATGATGAGTGTTGACTCATCAATGTGATTTATAGATACTTAGCATCTGTTATCTTCACAACACAGCAAACCACAAAGCAATGCAAACCTCACACAGCCTGTATCTTCCATCTAGTTCCTACAAAAACATGAAGCTCAAAGCAGACAGATGAATCTTTAGTGCCTACAGTCAAATACTATATATTGCTGGTCAGAAGAGGAAAATCAAGTGTGTGGCCAAAAGCAACTTGTTGTATCGTGAGCCACCACAACTGCGTGCAATCAAAAAGGTTCCCAAACCACTCACTTAAATGGGAGAAGTTTACCCATGGTTGAGCCTGTGGAAAAACACCGAGGTCAACTGCAGCTCTGAAATTGCTCCTAAAAACCCTTAAATATATCCTACACAGTAAAGAGTAATTTTCATATTCTGCCATCTAGAATATGACTATAGATAAAAATAAGTTTCAGCTTCAGCATACTAATTATATATTTGGTGTTGCTGCATGCCAGTGGAAGTAAATGCAGATAATAGACTGTATGGTTCGTCTGCTAGCAGGTGGAATGCCAGATGGATTCTTATCGAAGTTCTTCTGGGAAGCTTTTGTCTTCTGACCTCAAAGAGATAATTGCTGGCACTTTCACAGCAAACTACGCATTAAAATTATAAGGAAAATTACAGCAAAGCTTTAATCTCTGTAAATGTTATCACTAATATTACATAGACACTGGAGAAGCTGGCGGGTCTATATTAAGAACTGGTGACAGCAACAGGTGCAAGCATACTAATGTATTTTATGATTGGTCTGTGTACAGGCGGTGAGAAAAGAAAACAGGCTTCTCTCTGATAGATGGGTAAAAAAAAAAAGTCTTTAATCAGCATTTGTCATTTCAACTAAATGTACACCAAAATGTCCCTTACTAAAATGATAGCATGTGCCAGTATTGGTAAAGGGACACTGGAACTGACCCTAAATGATGTGGCTGTCATTGTTGCCCATAAAAGACAGGCAAGAGATATGGACCAGAAATCAGCATTGCATGACTCTCCCTGAAGCTAATTGTTTTTCCTGTTACTGACTCTGCATTGTGTCTATGTGCATATGGCAATCTTCATAGGTAGGGTTTTGCTTCCTCAAATTAGAGAATCAGCAAGGACAGTATACTAAAGTTAGTCGTAAGTGGAAAAGTGACTTAGATCCCACTCTGCAGATGTACAGCTCTTTATCTGTAGTGAAAGGAGCAGGGCTGCCATCAGGCTGCCTGCTCACCTTCATTTTCACCTTAAAATCAAATTCAAGCTCCTGTGCTTTACCTTCAAAACCCTCCACAGTTATTGTCCCACTTACCTTTCTGACCTGATAAAAAAATACTCCCCCAGCCACTCTCCCCACTAATGCCCCACTGCCCTAATAATGGCTTTCTCATTCATAACCTCATCACACGCACAAATACAAGACTTCTCTGGAGCTGCCCCAATTCTCTGGAATGGTCTTCCCCATCCTATTCGCATTACTCCTACTTTCTGCTCATTTAAAAGAGCACTCAAAACCAATTTTTTCAAACTTGCCTACCTGTTTTCCTCTGTCTCTTGAAACCGTCACTACTTCCCACCATTCCATATCTCCGCTCCTATTGTGTAATTCTTCCCCCACCTCCTAGATTGTAAGCTCTTCGGGGCAGGGTACTCTCCTCCTCCTATGTCACTGTCTGTATTTGTCTGTCATTTGCAACCCCTATTTAATGTACAGTGCTGCATAATATGTTGGCGCTTTATAAATCCTGTTTATTAATAATAATAATTATCTCTGTACCAAACCCCAATCATAAGAACTTGACTTTTGCAATGCTGAAACTTTTAGACATTGAGAGAGAGCCTAGGAAGATTTTCTAGTATGGGGCCCCAGATATTTCTAATAGTGACCCTGCATTAGAGTGCCTAGTACACTCACATGCACACTGCTATAGTTCAGGAAAAATTCCAAACAAAAAGTAAATCTTTAGGGTATTTCTTAGACATAGCAATTCTAAATGTTCCCTAAAACATACCAAATCTTTTTTAAGTTAAGTCCACTTGACTTTAATGTGTTGATGGTAGAGGATTCCTGATAACTGTATGTAGCATCAATTTTTGTTTACTTGCAATTTGCCTTGTGAACTTTTTCCAAAAGTGACTAGTCATTCCTCCAGTACTCACCCTCCCTTTTGCAAAGTCTTAGTCTTGGACCCCTCCTAAGGAGTGTCTGATTACTGTTTATGCCGGCTTAGCTCTTCCGCTACTCTCTACATAACCTTTTATGTAACTGCTAGAGGAGCAGCAAATGGGATTGCTATAGTGCAGAGGTTTCCAAATATTTGCAGTTCACAACACAACATTAGTGCCTTTGAAACTGGCAACCTGGGTCAATAAAATCCCTAACAAATGCTAAAGATGAACTAAAGTTCCAATTTTTAAAAAAGGAACAATGGGATGGGTCATTATTGCAGAAAGAAACAGGTGATGTCCCCAGTAAACCTTTCTACCTGTTTGATTGCCCAGGAAAACTGTCCAAAAAGCTTAGTTGCAAGGATACCCAGCAATCTCAGCTTCTCTTGCGTGTGGCGGGAATAAATTAAGTCCCACACACCTGTATGACTGACTGAGTTAGACTACATACACATGCCAAACAACTGAAAGATGAATGAATAAGCACTGTACATACAGCACTGTTCTGTTCTATAGAGAGGGGGAGAACAAGCGAGGCACACCTTGTTGTGTTTCCACACTCTCCGCCTTTCACTTCCATTCATCTTCCGTCATGTCCGCCAGCACGGACCCAGAAACGACGCTGGACAGCCTTTGTTCACATGAAGGATTCTCTTCTGAGACTAGCCCTGCAGATTGTGTCAGCCGAGAATCATCTGACATGTGTACATACCCTTCCTCCATCCTGGCCTGGCCTATCAAGATGTCCGGAGGTCGTATTCAGGAAGAGAAGACGGAAAGTGTTGTTCTGTGTCAGAAAGTGGGCAAGTGAGTAAAGCAGGTTGAGTTCTTCTTTAAAACCTTAAACATCAAATAGATATATGTTCTAGCCTAGTCTAGTGTCTTGTAAACCAAATCTTCAAATATACACCAATTTAAAATATAATTAAAAGTTAATATATACACATTCTAAAATAATCCCAATTACAGACCCCATGACAGACCTCTCAGTAACAAACCCCTTAATTACAGAATTCTCAGTAATAAACTCCCTCAATGACAGATATTAGCAAGATATTACCCTCCAGTGCCATATTCCCCAGTAACAGTTCCCCAAACCCAAATTAGTGACCTCAGTGACAGAGCACCATTTTCAGACTCCAGTAACAGTCATCAGTCACAGACCCCCAGTGACATACTCCGCAGTGATAGACCTGTATTGGCAGGCATCCATGGACAGAATACCATGGACAGACACCAGAGACCCCAGTGACAGATTCTCAATTACAAACCCTCTCAATTAAACAACTCTCAATGACAGACCCTGCAATGACAGATTCCTCAGTGGCAGAACCCCCAGTGACAGACCCCAAGTGTCAGAGATCTCACTGTGACAGACCCCAAGTAGCATTATTTATTTTGTATTAACACACGTTTCCTCAATAGACCTCTCATTAACGGACCCTTAGCGACAGTCCCCTCAATGACAGATCACCTAATGACAGACCCCATATGACAGCTCTTAGTGGCAAACCCCAGGGATGGACTCCAAATGATAGACAGACCAATCAGTGACAGACTACCCCAGTAACAGACCCCTGTAACAGACACTAGGGACACACAACCCCAGTGATAAACCCTTTTAACATAACGATTTAATGATGGACCAGAATAGTCAGTGGCAGACCACACCAGTGACAAACCAGTTGGTGACAGATCATAGTGACAAACCCCAGCTACAGACGCCGGTGACAGATCCCAAGTGACATTCCCTGTATTGTCCTAACATACTGTAAGTCCATATTTGTATGTAATAGCCCCAGATATATTTCAAAGTATATCCTATAAAGTTGTAACAGTTACAACTACAGCTGCACAATACCCCTGCTTTGAAAGTTGCTACTTGTAGAACTGAGTACTACAGGTTATAGGGGTGTTGTGTAAGGTTTGCAATACACAACCAAATTCCAGTTGTATGTTTTTGAATTCTGTACGACGTTTACTGGTTCACAAGATGTCAAACAGCTTCCTTTACAAAGCTACAGTTACCGCTTTTGGGTGAAGATCAAACGCCATGGTCACGCTCCCTCCATGGAATTCTGCACTCATGACTATGTATAACTCCAGGGGGCAAAGCTTGGGTTCAGCCTTTGACAGCAAGCCGACATAAATGTGGCTTCTCTAAAAGACATCCCAGGAACACCTGCTGCTATATCTCCCTAGTGGAGAGCTGCTGTTTTATAAGTAGTCAATATGTTCTTCAGCATTCTAGAACCTACCCAATACTGATTTATTGGTCTGTATGTCTTCATCATTTTAAAGTACGTACATTTTCACTAGACTCTCCATATTCTCCACTCCTCAGTGACCTAATAAAATGTCAAACATCACGACTCCACTTCTTAATAAAATATAGATCCTCCAAAAAATAAAAGTCTAACTTACTAATACATATAATACATATAAAAAAAACAGAAGCGTTATGGATGTTTTCGTGATTGTGTCTTCCAGAATAAATAGAAGTCATGTTATCATGGAATAATATCAGTTTACTAATGAAGGTTTGGCAATGATCCCTAACCTACTGCCACATGGGAAGCCAATTGTGCACAGCAGGAGGGAGGATTTTAGGAGGCCACATGGTCCAATTATTGGCTCTGTCAAGGGCGGTGCTTTTATTGTATGTCAAGAAAGAATAGAGGGATCTACAGTATCAAAACTGACGTAGGTAGGCGGGCGTGGAAATAGCTGCGTATTTATAAGTAGACTGGCCAGGGTTTAACGACCTGTTTAAGTGGACCGCTCAAGAGGACAGTAACATAGGAGAATCAGATCCACTCCATGAAACTCAAATTATGGGATTGTGTACTGGATAATTATGTGTCAATAACTTGCTTAAGTATATATTATTCTCTAATGTGAAATGAGAAGGGCTATCTAAATGTAGTTCTTGCCTTATATACACAGCAAGCATGACCTCATCACATACTCTGCCAGTCAACTTGGTGCTTCCCACCCTCTGGCTACTTTAGTTCCAACACACACAGTTAGGAATCACATTGCTCAAGGAGGTGGGAAGAGTCAAACCAAGCAGGAATTGATAACATCCTTTGCCCCAAGGCTAGGGAATTCTGAGCCATTGGATCAGGTAATTCTTTTTTAGAGACAATCAAACCATTTTCTTATTTTTGTAGAATTATTTCATAAGGCTTAACAGAGTTTTCTATACTGGATATGTATAGATTTTTTTTTAGGTTCCATGGACAGTATGTTAGACTTGTCACTCTGTGGACAGTTTCTGTTACAATATTTCGTTCAGCTGTGTCTAAATGGCAAGCACAGGGATGTAAGAGGATGGAAAAGGTTGGCATGTAGCTGCTGCGTTATAAGCACACGTTACTGCTAAAATTAAATCTGTCCTTGACTTCTGTACCAATAATACAGTAGCAATAAGAAGTAAGTGATAAAATACAGCATGCATAGGACCTTTTCTTCTTCTGAATCCTTTTGTAATTCAGGGTACAGTGCATACATACATTAAAGTGAATAACTGGCCCCAAGAAGCATGGGATTCAAGTCTCCTTTTGGGATATTATATTGCAGAGAACATAATTCTCCTTGTGTTTGGACAACAACATTGTGATGGGTTAACTGGCAAGCATTGAGTCACCAACTTCACCATGGCTGGTTCCAAGTCTATGCTGGGAAGAGAGGAGGGTCAGGTATCACGCAAACAACCCAGCCCTGTAAAAGCTATAATTAATGGGTTTAATAAATTCTGGTCAGGAATTCTTGAGTTTGGCCAGCAAAGAATGATCTGGAACCAAGTTTTGAGGTTCGAAGGTTCCATTCTTTCTACTGGGTGCATTGTGTGATACTTCCCCCACCTCCTAGTTTGTAAGCTCTTCTCCTCCTGTGTCGCTGTCTGTATCTCTCTGTCATTTGTAACCCCTATTTAATGTACAGCGCTGCGTAATATGTTGGTGCCATAGTAAATACTGTTTGAAAATAATAAATGGCACATGGATGTGTGAGGCTCAAGCAAGATACCAGTTGAGCATTAACTGGTTGCCAAGTTCTAAAGGGATCGTTTGAAGAGTTTAAAAATGAGGTGTTTCATAAGGCTCTTATCCACTTAAATACTTAAAAGACAATTAAATGACATTTCCATGTTTTCAAGCAAGGCATCGGGAGGTTTAGATTAGTTAGAGGGTGGGTGTGTTTTTGTTGGCAGGGGGGTTATGCCTTGCACCTCTACGTCCAATAAGTAGCACCAGCGTTTATGGAAATTTTTAGTTTAGGTTTATATGTGAATGTGTTTATTTTAATGTAAATATTGTGCTATTTCTACAAAAAAAATCCAAATATTAGGTCTATGTATGCATTTGTATAAATGGCTACATTCCTATATAAGTAGCAATTGCTGTGTTTTGTGCTCAAAATTGCCACTTATTTCAAGGCAAAACTTTATATGTGTGTTCTGAGCCAAAATGAATAATCAACTTGCAATCTGAAGATGACATTTTTTGTATAACTAAATAAGAAATGCACAGGGCTCTTTTTTATTCTTTTTGCAAACATCATTTTATTGTAACTACACACAGCTTATGGTTGCTGGGTGAAGCGATGGCACATTTTTAACACAGCACATAACCTTATAGAGCAATGTGTCTTGGGAGATATTTGTCAAGAATCCAGCCGCAACAAAAGGAAAATAGTCAAACTTAAAAAGAATGCAGAAATGTTGAGAGTGTTTCAATACCAGGCAAACATTTTCCATGGAAAATTATATTATTATATTAAGTAATTGGGACACTGTAGTACCAGCCATATGTCCAAGATTTAGACTTTAAAAGGGGAATTTTATTCAGGCTTGTAGATTGGCTTATGCATTGCAGTAACAAGCAGTAAAATGTAAGTTTTTTTTTTGCATTGGCAGGGAAAACAATGTTTTATGATGTTATAACAACTGCAGTGCATTGGGGAGGTTGAATGGTGGCCTTCATTTTGCTCAAATAAAGTTAAGTGGAGAGATTAATGTTTTGGGTTTGTTTCTTGCAAGATCTTCCACTGCTAAACATGAAATAAATATTCCATTTCATGACTATGGTTCTTTTGTGGGCCAAACCTCCTGGATCTTCCAATTGGGGTGCATTTTCAGTATTCTTTTGGGGTGCTTTCAGTAAACAGACAGTGATTCCATATTACCAGTCCAATTTGACTTCCATAGAAGTATATTAGGCATACATGCAGAAAAAGAGAGAACAAAAGTAAGCCTCCTCCATTACGGCTAGGGATCATGGCTACCAATAAACCATGGAACACCCCACCATACTTTATTGGTATATGGGTATTATTTTTATCCAGTATATCATTTTTGTTTTCTAATTGTAGACTTGACAAAATTGAAGTAATTGTCCACAGTATTGGGGAAACATCGAAAATAGAAAAAAAATCTAACTGGGCAAAGTATATATATTCTATACATGGATGTGAATTGGATACTACTATATAGCAACTGATTTCACTGAAAATTCCAAACAATACCATATTTGTCTGAAATATAGTATTGTAAAACTAGACTTTAAACACAAACACACAGCTCTACTCAGCTCAAAATCGGAACACGTGAACATTCATGAACTTCTGTTCCAGGCATTCCTTGCTGCATGCTGCAGACTTACATGGTACACAGCCCAGATTTCAGTCTCGGGCACCAAGAGGCTTATAAGGAGGCTTTATAAGGAATCTCTCCATGCTTAGTAACTCAACAAGTGTGCCATCTAATGCAGGAGGACCCTTAAGACTGTATTACATAAGAGTTGTCGGACGGGAAGGGATCAACCAGCAGAGCATACAGCCGGTAACAGGAACTTTCCAGAGGTCACGTTACATGTTAATGTTAGGATTTCCTAGTACAGTACAATCACAACTGCTAAATATTTGCCTAATGTTCTGGTCTTAGAAACCATGTGTCACTCATCTCGGAAGCCAATGAGATCGTTTTTATATAATATTAGTCAAATATATGTAGCTAAAGGTAAAGTAGCTTAGTGAATGTGGTAATTTACACTTGAATTAAGGAGGAAAGCAGTCAGTTGGTCACAGCCCCATACCAACAGGAAAAAATACAGCTCTGGTTGCCTCGTCTCTAACCCAGTCACCCACAGCAATTGTTTTCCATCACAATGCACCCAGTTTTTTGGGCCTTAGTCTGGAAGATTGGGGTTCCACTAGGAGTGGGCAAGGACTTGTTCCTAGGGGGCTGGTATAACCATGTCGCTATGCACTTTGATGTTCCATTGCAGAGAACGACACCGACACTATCACTCTCGGAATCATGGAGGACTGCCTTCCATGGTCCAAAGAGAAAGAGGACCCTTTCTTTTACATGACCAACCTAAAGACATCTGAAAAAGATAAGCAAAAATATTAAAGCATAAAACAACAAAGTAGGAACTCCAGGAGGGAAAGGAACCACTGACAGACTTGAAGCCTGCAGTTGGGTATTACATGTAATAAAAATCCAGTTTTTTAGCTGTATCTGCAGTCTGCTTGTGCCATGTTGTCTCAGCTGGAGTCTCCACAGTGTTTCTCCAAGTACATAGCATGTGAGTAATAAAACAAGCAGGTCTGCTGTTTCATCCTCTATGGTATATCAAACCCTCAAATTCTTTCTGTTTAATACGTTATCACCTTAAGTTACAGCTTTTAGCAGTTTGCTATTTGGCTTATGTAATAACCGGTTACAAAAATTGTGTAAGGATTATGTTCTGTAACCAAGCCGGGTTAAACTGTTTGTGCTTATGCTGCCAACTCTATATATAGAGAATGTCAATGAAACCCAAATAAACATGTATACATATCAAACAAACATGACAGACTCATGGTCACCCATATTCCAAAAACAAGTGGTAGAGTATCAAAAGCAACTATTTTTGACTATAGATATACTGTAATTAGCAAGTAAGGTATGAATTCTGTAAACATTGTATATACTTCAGTATAGGATATTTACAGCTTCTTTATATAAATAAATAAATATAATCTAGGGATCTCTCAGAAAGAAGATACTCTTCCTATAATATCTCTAATAATGCATTAGCATGGTCATGACACACTTTGGTGTTTTAACCGTTTTTTACCTTTTATGGTAAAACCTTCAATTTCACAGTCTGGGTACAATGGGTTTGGATTTTAAAAGCAGTTATCCATAGTTATATGGTTACTGTCCCAAAAAACTGATGTTTCCGTTGTTTGTTCCACTTTGTTCCATTGTTAGTAGATGCCAAAGTAACTTTCCAGTGTCTCCTGTGTGCTAGAACAGTGATCGCCAACCTTTTTGGACCCACGGGCCACTAAATTTACTAGCTCCGGACCGCGCATGCCTGGGGAGCTGGGTGTCATTCAAAGGGGAAGAATCTTCCCTCATAATGACAACATGATGCCAGAACCCACCCGCTCCAGGAACAAAATCTACCCCCCGCCCTTAGCCTTCAATCCGTACAGGGGACATAGTCTACCACTCTGGCTGGTGCGCCCAACAGTGAGTTCTCCCTGACATAATTCTTGACTTTTGCTCATTCTAGCACAGAAGTCACCAACCGAAAATTTTGGTGGCCAGCGGCTCTGGCTGATGTGCCCCCCAGTGAGGTCCTTCTCCTGACCCTGCTGGGGGTCACATTGGCCAGTGCCACCAAATTTTCGGTTGGTGACTGCTGTGCTAGAATGTGCAAAAGTCAAGAATTATGTCAGGGTGAACTCACTGTTGACGTATTGAAGCCAAAAATTAAGCCAGGGGCTAACATATCTCACTAGACTTCATTTATAATTAAAATACCATTCTTGGTTAGACTGGTCCTTTTAAATTTTGCTAACTGCCAATGGAAATTTGTTGCCTAAATGTAATCATTCTTTTAAATATATTTTTACTATTACACACCCAAGGCATTTTTTAGTACCTTATATCTTGCAAGGGGAACCCAATATGCATGGTTTGAAATGATATTTTATATGTTCTGTCTCCACAGGCTGACTTTGTGAGGCTTTTGTTGCAAGTTTCCTTTTGGTCCAACAACTACCCAACACAAAAGAAGATGGAGCGATCTACACAAGAGCTGTTCCTTAACTTTATGATCGTGTTGATCACCGTGCTGTTGATGTGGCTCCTGGTCAAGTCTTACCTGGAATAAACGGACCACACAATGTTTCTTGGATGCACCTAGTCGACATTTCCAGCCCCTTCAGTGCCGAAGACCATTTTTACACCGGTCTTCCTCTGCACTAAAAGGGCTGTGTGCACAAGTACGAAACATCTGTACATACAATTCTCTGATCAACTTCGACCTTATTTATTGGAACCAAAAAGAATCCTATCCTCCAAAAGAACATTTTGCTTCTAGAAGATAAACATTGTCCATACTTTTGTCAACTTATGCATATGAATGTCATGAAACGTCTCAGCTGTACCATTAAGAAGAAGCTCAGCTGTCACATTCTCCCAAATCAGTAGCATGAATGCCATCCTAACAATTCTTCCTTATGAAACCCCATAATAAAAATAACATTGGGACACAAAGTATTTTCAATGTAATAAACAGAAAAATTTAAACAACTTGTGTGCTATTTTTATTTTAAGGTTATAAAGAACATGGCTTATGCTCATTTCTTCATGTACTGTCCTGAAGGTGAAGCAGGAGGAAACCTCCGTAATGTGTAGGGAACTCCCCTCTTAGACATTTGTCAGTGGGAAAAGGCATGCCCATTGGAAGATTTCCCCTCACCTCCTATTCCAGCTACATATTTACATGTATTGTAAATATGTGATGTATTTTCAGCATATACATCATATAGAACCACATTACTGGGATATAACATAGCATTCAATATGTATCCAGTTGACGTTTTTACTGCATATATTTTTAAATTCTTTATCAATATCTAGAGCCTTTTGGGCAATAAAAGGAAAATCTAAGCTGAATGACCTGGCCTGCACATAGAAAATTGGTCTTTTTGATTATTTTGCAGGCTTTTTAAAGCTATCAGTACATAAAATAGATGATGATCAGGAAGGGACAGTAAAAGAGCTCTTGGGGACCACTTTGGTTTTATAAAAAAAAGTGTTGGCCTGCAGATAGGTAATGAAGACTTTCTTGTGTGATACAAAACATACTTTAGTATATTTTTATTATACAGAGGTTTGTATTTACACACATTTTTTATCAACGTTCTCCAAGACTGGAGAAGATAGACTATAATAGGAAAACCTGGTGGATTCAGCAAATCTGCAATGGATTTCTTAAAAATTATCTGCAATTAGTTGGCAAATATTTCAGTCCTGAAAAAGATTCAGTTAAGGTTTGCTGGATCACCCAGATTCACTCTATATCAGATTATACTCTATACTTTCCATTCATGGAAAGCTTCAACAAATCAGGCCCATTGTATATACATATACCCATACTTACATTACATGGTTAATTTATGAATATACTGTACAGTATATTGGTAACTTCCTAAGAAATCCAGGTCCCAACCATGATTACCTTAAAAGACCAATAGTTTGCTGAACTAAGCCTCACCCGATTTTCCTGCTAATAGTTCTGTAATTGGGAATATGAAAGCAGAACTTAGTTGGCACAGGACAAGATATTACCTTGCATGTAGTGCCAGTTCTGGTTAAAATGTTTCAAAACTGGAGTGGACTCATCAAAGCTTCTATCTACATGTGGGCCCCTGATATTCATTGGAGAATAGGGTGTACTGTAACTGGTTTTCTTCACTTGGCCATGCAGGAATGTCTATAGTAGGGTCAGGTCCTGATAAGGACATGATGAGAGCATAGCAATGAATTGGAACTAATAATTTTAAAGAAATGCTCCTAGGAAAAACTGCAACATGAACCCTCAGCTAGATCTCCACAGACACAAAATTCCAGTCAAGTGAATGAAGCAAAATCATTCAAACAAAAGAATAAAACTTTTTTCTCTATGACTCAGGCCCATTCGTGCTGAACGTTCATAATATCAGGTAAGTCAACAGCTTTTTCACCTGTCACCTTACTGCTCTGCTCCAACTGTCAGAAGAAAGGCACTAGTTCTAGCCAACTTAATCCTACCTACTAACAATGCAGCAGGACTTTAAGACGTCATTCAATTGTCAGCTTGGCCATGGTGGCAAGTTTGTCTGAGGGCCACACAATTGCTTCTATGATGTATTGCTTAAGCGGGTGGCCACCCACCAACTTCAAAGTGAAGACAGAACATGTACCTGGTCCATAAAATTCAGATAAAACTCCTAAAGTTGTGTATAATAAAATCATGTTCCCCCACCACTGTCTGTATTTGTTTGTCATTTCCAACCACTATTTAATGTACAGGGCTGCGTAATATGTTGGCGCTTTAATAAATCCCGTTAATCAAAAATGTTAATAATAATAATAATAATAATAATAATGTTGCCTAATAATGTTTCAAATTATATGTCAACAATGTATGCATGTGGATTTCTATAGGACAACTAAGAAGTGTTCCTATTTTTTCTTTGTGCTTTTATGTCTTCAAGGTGATATACAAAAAGACCTTAGGCTTCTGCCAGGCATCACCACCTTGGATATGATGTCACTAGTCCCAGTAATCTATTATTAATAGAATATGCATTTACAGTGCTGTATGCTTGTAGTTTACCTGTACACTAACTTGCCTTGTTTATTAATATTATCTTGTATTTAAATAGTGCCAATTTGTTACACAGTGCTTTACGAAGTCCATAGTCATGTCACTAGCTGTCCCTCAAAGGGGCTCACAGTCTAATGTCCCTACTATAGACATGTGTCTTTAATACAGTTTAAGGACAAATAATGGGAAGCCAATTTATCTATCTGCATGTTTTTGAAATGTGGGAGGAAACTGGAGTACCCGGAGGAAACCCATGCAAACATGGGGAGAACCTGCAAACTCCATGCAGATAGTGTCCTGGACGAGATTCAAGTATTTAAAGAGTTCCTCTGGACTGCGCATGTGCGAGGAGCCGGGTGTCACTCAAAGGGGAAGAAACTTCCCCCATAGTGACATCATGATGCCACTCTCCCATCACAAGCTCAAACTTGCGCACTTCCGAGCCTGTGGTCCGTACGGGAGAGATGCTCACGGATCAGGCTGGTGAGCCCCTCCAGCGTGGTCCTTCTCCTGACCCTGTTCCTGAACCAGCCAGAGTCACGGACCACCAAAATTTTCTCGCAGACCACCGGTTGGCAACCGCTGTGCTAGAGAGTTCAATGGTGCAATAAATGTGCATAAAAATATTATGTAAAGTAAAATGCATTGAAAAAGTTGATTTTACTGCATTGGCAAAATTTTAATGCAGAATTGCCGTTGGCAGGAGTTTGCCTTAAAAATATCAGTCTATTGAAAACTTTTCAAAATTTTTTTAAGATTCTAATGGTGGAAAGCAGCTCACTGGACTTTCCTGAACAAAATCGAACTTTTGGCTGGACTGATCCTTTAAATAATTCACACAGCAAGGTCCACCAATAGATGCCCCATGTGTTCAGAGCAATAAAACCTCCACTTAGTATCCCATTCAGTTTCATGTCATCAAGTCATTTGTCTTTGTATTGCTAATTAAAGAAGTCAGGAATGACAGCTGTCCTGTAGGCAATTAAAATAGTGTTTGAAGTCAAGTTCAGGATCACTAAATTACCATGGCATTAGCTGTAAATTGTTTCTGGGGGCAGCTGTGTTCAAACATATTCTAATATTAATATTCTTCCTGTGACATCACACTCAACAAACTACTCACAACTCCTCCCTCGAACTATTTCAGTCCCAACTCAGGGATTAGAATTCCAGAGGACGGAGAGGAACAATACAGTCTGCAAGGAGTCCTGAGCTCCCTGGACTGGACCACGCACTGCAGGTAATACACACCACCAACTTTACTGATCTGTCACCTCCAGGGACTTCTAAGCTTTAATGGAAGAGATTTGTACAAAGTAACTAACTTGTTGATGGTAAAAGAAAAAAAAAATTTTTTCACTCCTGAGCATCTTTCACATGAGGATAGGATGCAGATGTTCCATATATAGATATATCTGTGAGTTGGCCTTCAGCAAAAAAAGTTTCCATAGAATTATTGCTTTTGGAAGAATATCCATGTTCTAATCTGTACAGTTTATTAAAATGTAGGATTTGATTGATAAAAACATTTTTAGTCATATAAAAATAATTGGATGTGTTGAACAGGTGGAATTTATTTGTGTTAAATGTTGTAATATATTTAAAACACACAATCTTCTATATCATCAGGATTGTACAATGTGCTATTGTTTGATTGCTAGAAGCTTATGCAAAAATAGAACTTATTATTATCAGATCAGTAAAAGAACAATTCTGATTGGTTGGTATGAGCAACTGGTTTTGCTGTTGATCCCGTGGAGTCAGGGTGCTTTTTGTCCATTCTGCCCAGTTGTGTTTGGATTGGGACTATGTTTGTCTTTGGAAATTCTTAGACTTTCACAAAACAGATATAGGATTTCCCATGGCTGTTATTTTCAGAAAGAAAAATAACATTTTCCTGAATAGATTTTATTTATATAGTTGGTGCCAGTGTGGTCTCCTCAGTATATACCAATGTACAAGTGGCTGATAAAAAGCATGCATATTTATGCCGGGATTGTTTAAATGAGAAAAAACAATGTGATAACTAACAACAACCAATCAGAAAACATCTTCTATTTTCTGTAAACTATACATAAATAAAATAGAATCAAACTGGTAGAAATCTGATTGCTACAAGTTAACATACTATTCCTATTATAAATTATTATTACACTACCCTAAGTTTATTCATTGCGTATAATATTTAAATACAGCTCAGCAGCTGATGCAGAATGTTAGGAATATTTTGCCTTAAAAGGTCAGATCAACCTAAAACAGGGATTTCTGTAATGCATACATGTTGGAATGTTAAATTAGATGTTGGCATTTTGATTTCTTATACCTCTTATATCTCCAGTGAGCCTTTGAAAGCTGGAGTCACAGGGCCCTAATACATTCCTTAAAATAAAGTAGAAAGAAATAATTAGCAAATGTGGTTATAAGATAATGACACATTAATTAAAAAGGAGCAATGTCATTTCTGAGTGATGAAAGCGGCCATCTAGTTATTATCATTACCCACTGCACAGTAAGTTTTGGATAAATCAGCTTCCATGATTAAATAGGGACTGGCAGTCCTAAAACAGAAAAGAAATTTGGCTGTATTTACAGAAATGTTGATTCCTGTACTTAACTCTGCTCTGTGTGACAGCTCTATTCACCAACAGTCAGTCCTGGGATAATGCAGGATGGAGCCTTTATAACTAAAAATTGAATGCACATAGGTGAGTTCTTAACTTGCCCAAATGATTCCTATCAATCTCAATAGGACTCCCGTGGTGATTTTTTATACAGTTCAATGGAATGCACTGGACACCATACTACAGTGCCTTGCAGTGTGCACATGTTCAGTGCATTGGGGCGCCATTCACAATAAGTGGCAGGGAAATGCACACAGTATCCGTGGACCGTAGGAGTTCATTTAAAAGTTTATCTGACCTGCATTTTGCAATAACTTGCATTTTGCATTCCATTGAATTGTATGGAGAGAGAAGCCTGTGTACAGAATTGCAGATCTAACAACTTTTTTTAATTAACAACAAAATAAAAACTATATAGTACTTTTGGCACTGACTCAACTTGTCAGGGTGCCTTTTAGGGTCAGTGTTTCTTAACTCCAGTTCCTCCAGAGGATGCTAGGGTTTCCTTGGAGAATGAGCAATCTGTGCCTCTCAGATCAGTTTAAGTGACACCAATGATCTTTTTGGCTATCTGTATGGATGACATTCTTCTCAATGGCCACCACACTAATAAACTGTGAGCTGTGCATGTAGTAATTATAGTAGGGGTTCCTTAAAGACCTAAAATGATTTTAAAGAGTTTCTCCACAGATAAATAGGCTGAGACCACTGGATTAAGGGAAGAAGGATAAATGTTAAGGGTACAATCCGCTAGAAGGAGTTCAGTGGGCTACGTTCAATCTTACGGCTCAGGTAGCGAGAGGGTAGAATCAGGTTAAAATGGAACGAGCAGATGTCAAGAACATTTAGGATCTCTGTGTATTTCGAAAATGAGCTATGCCAAACATCCCACTCCAAGGATTATTGCATTGGCAATAAAAAGTAAATGTTTTGCCAGTACGTTGGTGGTGTGCTCGTTTCTTGGCCAAACATGGAGCTTCATTTTTAGCTTAAGGCTTGACAATTGTAGCCACCTGTCTTGTAGTTCTCTAGTCCAAATAGAAAGCTAAGACCTACTCATGGAAAGGTATGGTCACAAACTATACTCAAAAATTAATCGATGGTGGGTGTGATCTTAGGATTGCATTGTATGACTACAGAAAGTACAACATTCACCATGAAAACATCTTTCTAAGCCTTTATTCAATCATGCCAGGAGCAATAAGGACACTGAGAGACCAACAACTCATAGCAATCATGAGATTTTAGTGTATTGCACTCATAAAGGTGAGTGGAAGTAATTGATTGGTTGTTTTACTTTACTTTGCACATTGTGTTTATTCTGGTCTTAGTCCATCTCTGAAAATGTCTAACACCCGGAGATCCATAATGTATGCGTCAGGTTTCATATAGCTGGAGGAATTTACATGTGATTATCCATAATGATATGATACATCAAGTGTGACCTTTCTATTATTTCCAGAGGATTACCACACAGACGTGTTGCTACTTACTATTTACATAGGCTTATGCGGTAACAGATCTAGAATTCCCTTTTCTTCTTCATGTTTTCTTGTATGAGTAAAATGGTCTATGTGGATTGAGAGCTGACTCCAATTTGGCAGATAAGAGGACATAATCAAATATCAGCCAAAGCCAGCTTGCTTTTATTTATTTAGAAAAAAAAACATCTTTTATCACCCTCCAGAGATACAAGCTCAGTACAGTGGACATTCATACTATTATTGGGAGAGGACCAGTACGGGATGTGTGGCTGCTTGCAATATCAGTAGCAGCATTTATTACCATTAACACAAGGCTAGTGTTCCAAGACTAAAACTTTGTACACACATCAGATAATGAAATGGTCATGCTTGTCTTGAAAAGATTTGCCTTGTATATAGTGGTCCCTTGTTGCCATTTGTGGATTGATGACCGATCAGCAACAACTCTGATGAAGGAGAGAACATTGGGGTGCCACTCACTCATCCCCACCCTCCCCTCTCTATGGAACACAAAGGGCACTGGAGATAATAGACTATCATGCAATGACTCCCTGGCTCCTGGTGGCTTTTATTTAAGCTCTAAATGGTGCAAGGGCACCCTCACCAAAAAGTTGTCCTAGGCCTAACATATATCAACTAAGCTAATGCCTTGGCTATATATAGTTCTCCCAAACACCCTTAGTATATATTTTCCCCATGTTCGGGAATGCACATGGGGTTGTAAGAATATATAACAATAATTATCATATATACCGATGCAAATCGCTCACAAGAGCTTCCTCAGGGGATTTCTTGAGACTGTAAACTGTTTCAAAAATAATATTATATATACCCAAATATTATGTGCCCAGAATGTGGTGCAGGAACAAGGGGTGTTTGTGTAACTTACAAGTCCGAACTGGGGGCAGATATATTGACTACCCCTTTTCTAGTGGTCCTTTGAAGCTCTTACTGGTTCACTTTTATAAAAATCAAAATACAGAATAAAATACTATCAGTATCCACTACCATCTTCACAAGTTTAAATTATTGTAATTGTACTATTGTTAACACTGATAAATCTTTAGGTGGACCTTGCCATAAAAGCTTAGTCTGTTATGTCCTCCACCCCACCCTCATGTAAAGTTGCTGCAGTGGTAAAAATTTATGGAAGAAGATTACTAAATATATTTAGTTTACTCCTGAATTCCATGCTTAAGATGCAGATATTATGCTTGTTTTACCTACATTATTAACATTTTTTGCACCATATTGGGGGCAAAATAAATACGTTGATCTTGCATGTTAGCTGCAAAGTGTGCTTTCCCAAAGGTGTCTAATTGTGTGGCTGTAGAACATAGCTCTGCTTTCTAAAATTTAATGTTATGTGCGTTTTTTCTGTAGAAGATTCCTGCCAGTGGATGTCAAATGGTGATCTTTAAAAGATGGAATAAGACTTAGGGGGATCATTTTAGCTACTGGATTGCAAGTACAGTCATTCTGTAATTATTTATAAAAACACATACACGTACATAAAGTATACCGTTTCTCAGTTTAGAATTCATTGTATATTTAACAAAGACAGAAGCTGGGATCTTGTGATAAACATATGAAATCTTGTGTCTATGTCTATGCAGTATACATGTGCACATTAGGGAAATACCTTTATGTTTACAGAGTCAAAATATAAATAAGTCATACATAATGTTTTTTTTTTCAATTATTTACATTACATTTTGCATACATGTATATATATATATATATATATATATATATATATACACACATACGCATTTGTTTCTTTTACCTATAGTAGTTTTCTGCTAAGGAACTACTGGTAAAAAATATTAAACATTTAGGCCCTATTATAATCATTGGAGCTTTTTTTTATCATACCACAGTAATGACAGTTTTATGTCTGTAAACCAAAAATGTTACTTTCAGGAATTGAAAAGCGGATGTGTAGCAACATGGAACATATAATAAATATGTACCCTTTGATGGGATGGTGACATTGTTTCTACGAGAACCTTTTTTTTAATTTTAAGGATTTAATGTGTCAATAATACCTAGATGCTAAACATATAATATAAGCAAATATACAATTGATAGGTTACCTATATATACTGTACAAAACAAACAGCTTCCAAGACCTTGCTGTTATGGGCAATGCCACAGAAATTCCTACTGATCCATCGTTATAAAAAACACCTTTTCTGGCCAATAGGAATGTGCTGGAATAAGGAAGAAGTAAGCAAGCTTCAGTAAAATCAGGGTTTGTAGGATGTGTCAAAAGTTTTATATATATTATATAACTACAACCCCTGAATTCCTATGATCAATGATCTGTTGCAGCAGGTGTGAATGGGACCAAGATCCTCATGATTTAAAAGAAAAGTAAGGCAAAAAAGCTACTGAAAATAATTAGAAATAATAAAAAAATGACATAAATTAATCAATAAATAAAAGAAAAAAGAAACCTCTTTCATAAATCCTTGAACCCAGCAAATAGATTGGATGGTCTGGGTGACATTGGTGTATGAGCGTGAAACACTGATATAAGAAAATTTCAATCTTGTACTTTTGTACTGATCTCTTTCAGTGTAAACCAAGCTTTACTCAGTTTTAATACTAACAATCTAAGGAAACTGATAATCTAAACCTAAAGAGGGTGTAAAAGCTCTCCTAAAATAAACAGCTAACTTGGATTTGGAGCTTGACTTTTCCCTTACTTATGTAATATATAAAACACATTTTTGTAACATTTCTGTAATCACCATAAGTATCCATTTTTACAGAAAAAATATCTGGGATTTAAGGAAGGGCAAAGCAAAAGGCGCTAGGGTTATCGAGAGGAAGAGTGTGTTACATTCTCCTTTATAAATGCTACAAAAATATGAACAGGCATATTTGTTGTATATTTATATAAAGCTTACAAGGGTTATCTTTCACAGACAGGATATTTTATGTGCCTAGCATTAGCAGATCTACACCCTGGTGAAGTAAGACTTCATATATTAACTGATCTGCCGTTGGATCTTTATTTCTATTTCCTGCTGTGAAAGCACTGGGCTTGAATTATCAAAGCTCTCCAAGACCGGAAAAGAAAGACTATCATTGAAGAACATGGGTGATCCAGCAAACCTGGAATGTATTTCCTAAAAATAATTTGCTATTATTTGGAAATGTTTTCTTGGACCAGATTCATTCCACATTTGCTGGATCACCCAGGTTCTCATATGGTAACCCATGGTGCTTTACTGAACCCGACCCACTTTGTGAGGTCATACATGCATGAAGTTGTCAAGCTGTTATCAGCAATGACACCACAGCTGGCTATTTTACAACATTTTTAACAAAGCCCACTATATTAGGACAACCATGTAGGGAAGACATTTGTTTAGAACAGTAATGCAATCAGGAGCAGTTTTGTTAGGACTACATGGTCTGTCCTAAATTAAAAATGTTTAACTGTAAAGGCCAGCAATGGTGCTAAAATACAGACACTTTATACTAGTGAGCCATGTCGTGAGCTTTAAAGTAAAGATAACAGTGACTGTTGATCCAGGGAACACCCTACCCAAAAACCAGCACTAACCTGCAAAGAACCAGCACAATTTTCTACTAACCTCAACTTTAACTACGACTACTTTCTGACTTTCTATCCTGTAGTTTTTATTCATTTAATTTCAAGAATATAACTGAAAATAATTGGGTGTCAAATAATGCACGTCTGCATATTAAAATGTACTTAACCTATTGATCATGTTAATGTATAATTTGTTGTATATATAATAATCCCAAGACTTGAACATTATCTCAGGAGTTCCTTGGGGTGCACAAAGGTTTACAATGGCTGTTTTAGACTGTGTTGGTGCTGACCCTCCATTCTGAATATATTTTCATTCACAGCTATATTAAGAAGAAATTGTCAGGATTCTGCCCTATATCTATGAATTATGAACTGAACTTGAGTTTTACAACTCATTATACAAAATATCTCTATTACCACCTAATAAAGACAGCGTTACTGGTAAATCCCTATGGAATGACCTTGAACATAGGAATAATATCCAGGGAAAGGCTATGTTGTCATCTCTGGACTTATAGCAGTCCTGATTATTCATGTTCCATCATGTGTTCTCCGATGACTTGACCGCGGTACTGACCTGTCTTAGCACAGCTCTGCTGATAATCCTTTACAAGGAAACAGTTGTATTAGGATTTGTGGAGAGACTGACATCACTTAGACAACCTAACCAAGACAGCAGAAGCTTGTAGCTGTCCTGTAATCAGTAATTTAATTAATAAGACTACAGTGGAGCTGACTTGTTTAGTTGTGGTGGCAGAATCTCAGTGCCACATTTACAGAAATTGGAATTTATACAAACATTGAGAACAAAGTATGGTGTCTGATATATCCTGAATGTTGGATGCAGCTTGTAAAGCTTGGGACACATTAGTGGTAATAATGAAAAAAAATTATTATTATTTAAGTTTACCTTCAACTGAATGGGCTGCAGCGACCTGAAAACTGAACCTGGAGTTGAGGTTTAAACAAACTTACTATACAAACTATGCACTACTGTAACTTCCTGGGCTAAACTCTCAGAAAACATTGCATGCCTTTTTCAGTCAGTTTCCTACAATCTCATACAAGCAGACTAAAAATGGAATGGAAGAAATGTCCAGGCTAATTACATAAATTCCAGTGCAGCTTGTCCCATAGTGAATTTGTTCTGAATCTGATTCTTCTGATTAGATGTGCTGATTGGTTACACTTGATGGCAAGTAATCAGATCTCCTTGGAATTTTTTTTTATAAATGTTAGGATCCCTGGGTGCAGCTGTTTGTATGGAGAAAGTCTCTGCCCACACTGTGCCTGCATAAAAATGATTCTGATAGCGTTGAATGAAGGACTGAGCCATTCTGCCACCCTTCTTCTGTCTGTACGATCCATTAAGCCTTTTTATAGTGCCAGGAAAAAAGAGAAATGGAGAACAAATGTCTCAACTGCAATGTGATCTTAAAAGGCTGCTTACTTAGTGTACGTAAAGTTAGTTTTGGCTAGAATGGGGAATGGTTAGGACCTCTGTCCAGTGTACCTCTACATTGACCCTGGTGACCATGACACAAAACAGGTGATGACAGAAAATCTTCCAATAGGGATTATGTTGACAACTGTCCAAGAGGGAGTATCCACTCCACTTGTTTCTGCGGTGGCATAATTTTTAGGGCCTGATTTATTAAAGCTCTCCACGGCTGGAGAGGATACACCTTCTTCAGTGAACTTGGGTGATCCAGCAAACCTGGAATGGATTTCCTAAAAGTCTTTTGCTATTTGTTAGCAAATATTTTCAATCCTGGACCAGATCTATTTCAGGTTTCCTGGATCACCCATCTTGATTGATGAAAGTGTATCCTTTCCAGCCTTGGAGAGCTTTAACCCCCTGAGCGGTATCCCTGAGTGTGACTTGGGGGAGAAAAAAGATGCTGAAAGCAGTAACCCTGAGCCACATTAGGGGTAGCTAATACAATAGAAAACAATAGTAAATACAACCTTACCTGATCCGCCGGAGTCCTTCTCCGCGATCCCCGCCTCCTCACTTCCTACGGCCGATGTCGGATACAGACTAAAAATTGTCATCTTTATTAATTGTTTCCAGGAAATAAAAGATAGCCGGCACCCCATTGCCTCTTCCATCCATAGGAGATGACAGTGGCTGTCCCCACTGTCATTTAGTGATCTGCCACTGCTAATGGATGTTGGGGGACAGCTGTGCACACACCCGATTTTTGCCCAAAACAATCATGATAGATTTACACAGCCAGAAGAAGGGAGGGAGCATCTATAGACAGTGAGAATATACCTTAATAAGATTATAATTGGCTTAAAAAAAGCTTCATTGCATCCATTCGCTGGTTTAATTGAATCAATGTCTGCACATGTGCAGAAGAATCATACAGATGTCTTTATTTAGCACAAAAAAAATTGAATTGAACTCCAGCCTTCCCTCCAGTCGGGCACAGTTGTATAGGCTCCTCTCTTGTAATGAAATTGCTTACTTTCACTGCACACTGTGAGCTTACCTACAGTTTGAAGTTGAACCTGCAGCAAGTCAGAGCTGAATGGAAGAAGTCTAGTATCACCTAGCCCTTTTCTCCTTGGACAAACCCTTTCATTCATTGGTATTCAGTTCTTAGATATGGAGGCTCAGTATCACACATGACAAGGTTTTTAGTCAGTTGGACAAGAGCTGTGATTGGGTCAAGCAGACAGGTAGTATATGAAGATGATGAAGAGAGGAGACTTTATCCACAGTATCAGGGCTGAGGGAGGCCAGTGATGATTTACAGGTGACAAAACCAACGTCACAGTCAACAATCAGCTGTATACACACTTCCATCTATCTGGGTGCTATAGAATTTGGCTTCGGGGCACAACAGAAAACTATACTATGTTAACAAAGGATTTTTTAATTGTTACCAGATTGCCATTCTCCTATGAATTTCTAAAATTGTCTTTTAACTAGTGTGTTTAATTTAATTAATTTAATTTAATTCTTTAACCTTTGCTTTTGTTGATCTCTATCTAGGACAAGTGGACCTAGCAATAAACACAGAGCTCTAAAGGTGTCCAAAGGGAATACTTTGGTGTTGCCATAAAAGCACCAACCAATCCTTAAAACTCCACTGCAATGGAGCGTTCAACTCAAGAGCTGTTCCTTAACTTCATGATTGTCCTGATCACTGTCCTGCTCATGTGGATTCTTGTGAAATCTTACCAAAGTTAATAGACTACTATGAAGTGAAACAATAGCCGTTGTTTGTACTTAACCATGTGAAATTCCACAGGGACTTATTAAGCACCCATTCAACAATGATGTCCCCAGCTCTCCCCACCAACGTTTTGGTTTTCACCACCACCCGATTTGGTCATTACCAGCACTACACATGTATCTGTCCCTGGAAGCCATATTGTGCTGCCAACCTTCCCATCCCAGGAGTGAGAAGACGCTACACGATGATTGATTAGCTGACCCCGATAAGGACATGACTGAGTGAGATTTAAACACAGAAGATATGTTTAGTCTGGCGGAGGAAGCTGGAGAAAAAATGTCAAACTTCTGTCATTAGAAAGGAGAACTGGGAATGTTTTGATTATGAATACAACGGAACATTTCAGTGCTATCCTTTCCATCACAATAAAGTCTTTCCCACCAAAAGTTAACGTTTTAGATCATTTTGTATTTTCTTTGCTTTTTAATGTAAGTGATTTATCCTCAGCTACGGCTGATTCAAACATCTAGTTTTAAATGGGTGTCAGATCCTGCACAATACAACAATTTATACTGTGATCCTAATTTCAGCTATTCAGCATGGTGGTAAATAGGTAACAAAGTAAAATCCTAAATCATTAAAATTGCATCCACATTGCAATGCTTCTTTCTAGGGTATCAGAATTGCAATTGTTTGTTTTCAGATGACCATCAATGAGAAAAAAGTGCCTATTGATTCTGCCAAAAATGTTGCTAGTCCATTTCCTTTAGCCGGCTGTGTCAGGATGTCAGTGTCATGTGTATGTGGTGGGGGGCAGATCCAATAATCGAGTCCCTTCTGATTATTATACCCCTTCTTGGTATTCAGCAGCTGGCCATGCCTTGCCTTAGTCCGCTGTCTTTGTAAGATACAGTTGTTGCAATGGCTTTCACATCAGAGTAACAAGAGGTGTATAAACCAGTACCCTGGGGGAGGGGGGTCTGTACCAGACTAATGACAAGGCTAATTAGAAATAAAAAATTAGGGTAATTATTATGTTTAATTTGCAATAAATGCATAACTAAGGCCTGTTCAGACTGGAAATGCAGAACTGATCTGTTGATTCCCCAGTGTCAATTTTCATAGGCTTTGAACCCGGAGGTGGTCATAGGTGTTTTTGGTCGGTGGGTGCTGGTTTTCTGGCACATTCTGGAGAAGTTGAAAGAAGTAAGAAGTTGGAGCAGAAGAGCATCCTGAGACTGCATGAAGTGTCACCTCAAGCACACTGCAGAGATTGCAACCACTTGTCACTGGCAGAGGACAGGTTGAGCTCAGTGGTAATGCAAAAATAAAATAGCGACAGTCTGAAGTAAAGCTTTTATGTTCAGAACTGTAACTTACAGTATTATTTCTAAACCCAGCAGCCTTCTTTATTTTCTGCAACTGTGCAATCTGGGCTGTTTGGAGGCTTGCACCCCTTGCTTCACATTTACCTTTCATTCTTTCTACTGATTAATGTTTAAACTTTGGATGAATAGTAACTCGTAATTGGAGCATGTTAGCTGTAGAACATATTATATTAGCAGATTGTAGAGGTGAGGTGGGGCACATTTGGGCAGTAATGGAATAAATTACCCTAAGGTTTGTATATAACACTACAAATACCATACAAGTTGCATTATCTGCGCAATATCTGCACCCCCAACCAAGCAGATAGAACTTCCAGCCTCTATAGTGCTCAAATAACTATTTCAGTCTTTTTTTACAGAACATTTGCCCACCTAAACTCCCCCACCACCTACTTTGATGAACATGGGAGCTTGTGTAGGTAGGAGCTTAGATATCCCAGGTGACCATTCACATGCAGCACAGCACAGTGCACAGCTTCATGGAGCATTGCATTATGGGTGCCTTGTCCATTATTGTAATTGTGCATTGCGGTGACAGTTTAAATACACAGAATGCATCACACTGTGATGTGATGAATATGTGATGTACATTTCATGGTAACATTAATGTAAACAAGATGAACAGATACCAAGAATTACACCCAGCACACAGGACAAAGGAAGTGGTACTGTGCATAACCTATTTATACAGATTAAGAACAGATACCGAGAATTACACCCAGCACACGAGAAGTGGTACTGTGCAAGAGAAGTGGTACTGTGCAGAGTCCATACATACAGAATAAGAACAGATACTGAGAATTACCCCCAGCGTACAGGACAGAGAAGTGGTACACATTGCCCACATTTTGCACAATGAACATATCGGAACTATCTTAGAATAAATTGGGCACTTTATTTTAATAAACTGATGAAGACCAAGTCAGGTTTCTTTGGAATAAGGGGAATGGAGGGAGATTAGTACATCATAAAGGAAACTAGGTGAGAGGGTTATAGTCTGGTGACTCCATTGGTAATTTGGTGACCTTACATTGGTGCTTACAGGAGACCTGTCTGTCTTGGAAGTCTGCCATCTAGTGGTGACATCATCCAATGACTTCTCTTTATTGAATATCATCTACACAGCTAAGACTTCTATACAGGGGGCACAGTTACAGATTTAGTGATCATTCACTGGCTTTTTTACCCCAAATGTCCACTTTCAGTGACATGAACTCAATATTTTGATTTTCAACTTATCATTGGAAAACCAATGCTCTTTACTAAATTTGTTATAATATTAATAAGCCCAATAATATATTTAACAGTACTGGTTGTGTTAATACATTCTTCAGTTGTACACAGTAAAATTCCTATTTTAATTTTGCTTCCTTTATACACCAACTCAACTTGAACCCACTTTTTTTTTCAAAAATGTGGAGTTTTAGCAGTGATATTATTCATTGACTCCAAACCATGCTGGGCCTCATTTAATAAAGCTCTGCAAGACTGGGGAAGATAGATTATCATGGGAGAACCCAGGGGATCCAGCAAACCTGGGATGAATCTGGTCGAGGCTTGAAACCATTTGCCAATAGCAATTTTTTTTTTAAGAAATCCAGGTTTGAGCTTTGATTAATCAGGTCTGTCATGTTACATCTTAGCAGAAGAATCCTGCCTATATATAAAAAAAAGAATGCAAATACATTTATACACATATATAAATATCCCTGGATCCAAACATTTTTTTTAATAAATATTCCATCTCATCTACATATTTGTATTTAGTTTATAACCCAGAAACAATTTAGAAGATTTCTAAACCCAATAGGCCTAACGTATTAAAGCTCCCCAAGGCTGGAGAGGATATACTTTCATCAGTAAAGCTGGGTAATCTAGCAAACCTGGAATGCATTTTTAAAAAGACATTTGCTATTTGTTCGCAAATGTTTTGAATCCTGGACCAGGATTCTGCGAGCAAATATATACTGATCTTTTTATGTTATTTTTATTATAATTATATCACAAAGGGGCTGACAAGCTCCTATATGATGGCAAAGTGCAGGTAACAGGTCCTCTTTATGGACACAGTCCTCTGATGTCTCCACTGCATGGTTTCAAAAAACATCAAATAATACACCAAAAACCCAAAACCACCACCGATAATCAGCGTCTTTGCATTTATATACAGAATACCAAACATAAATCACAACTAATTCAACTGAAGAGTAATTTCTATCCAGGCTGTGGGTTTTGGATAAGAATTGAATAAGACTAGAGAAAATATGACAATAACCTGGAATTATTATTATATCACTGTCAGAACATTCCACCAATATTCATCATTCACTGTGTCTGTGTACATATTATCCTCCCTGCAGAATATCCGTCATGTTTGTTCTCAGCTGTGTGAATTCATCCCTCTGCGGAAACATTCTCCAAGCGGCTGAATGTGCTTTGTACTTTTAATTAGCTACATTACAACTGGTAATTACCATCCACAAATGCTGGTGTAACCGCCGCATCAGAACTCGCATTTTCCACCACTAAGTAAATGATCGGTGTAATGAGCGCACAGGTTTCCTGCCTCAGACTTAGCCTTCCATGTCTAGCTATGTAATTAGGGCTTTGGTGGCAAACACAAAGGGATTTTTTATTAATGACAGGGAAGAAATTAAAGAATTATGGTTTATCCACTGAAAAATCCCCCTCAGCCTGACAGTCAATTGAAGCTATGATGATTAGAAGTACTCTTCATATTCTGCAGGTGAATGAGAAGACTGGCAATTAGCCATATGCAATGTATTTATGTCCACAGCAACCTATTAAAAAGTAATTACTCAATATTTTGACAAGACTTAACTGTACTTTTATTTTTTTCTTTATCATTCATCCCATTCTGTCTCGCTTCCCATATCCCTTCTGTTATTCACCCCTTTCTTATCTACCTTCTATATTCTTTTCTCCCCATCTCCTTTCCGTTTTCTCTAATAACTTTCATCTCCACACTTTTGTGAACACTTTTTTTGAAAACACTTATTGTTTTTCCTATTACTTTCTTTTCTCTCTTTAACAATCCTTCCTTCCATTCCTTTATCACCTCTTTTTTCTTATTACTTCCAAGTC
The DNA here is from genome assembly GCF_032062135.1 of Pyxicephalus adspersus. Lineage (NCBI taxonomy): Eukaryota > Metazoa > Chordata > Amphibia > Anura > Pyxicephalidae > Pyxicephalus > Pyxicephalus adspersus. The sequence continues at coordinate 19,424,562 of NC_092858.1, forward strand.
TCCCCCACTCCCTTCTCTCTTTTCTTATGAATTCTTTCTCTCAATTCTTTAATTGTTCATTTACCACTCCATTCCTTCTCTCCATTCATGCTTCCTCACCTCACATTCCATTTTTTATTACACCTGTTCATCTCTCCATTCTTTCTACTTTCCTATTACTTCCCTCTCATATTTCTTCTGCCATGTACCCTTTTTTGCTTTCCATTCCATATTCCCTTTCTTCCCCACTACCTCCCTTTTTTCTTCTTCTTTAACTTATTACTTCCTTCTCATATTTGTTCTTTTATTACTCCCTTACTTCTTTCCATTTCTTCTTTTTTTCTCCTATTTCTTCTTTCTCTCCTCCCCATATTTTTTCTGTCATCCATCCTTTCTTGCTTTTATTACTTTCTTCTCTCATTCCCATATTATTTTCTTCCCGACTCTATTCCTTCTCTTCATCATTTTTTCTTTCTCTCATTTCTTCTTCTTTCCATCTCCTATTGCTTCCTTCTCTTTCTGCCATTTTCATTTCCATCTCTCTAGTCCTTTCTTTAGTATTTGTTTTCCTTTCCTTCCTTTCTTTCCCTAATCACTCTCTTACTTTATTCTCCTTATCTTCATTACTTCTTTCTCTTACTACCCTCCCATATTCCTTCGATCATCCATCACTTTCTGTTATCACTCCCGTATTCCTCCCTTCCCTACTCTCTTCTTTCTCACTTTTCTTCCTTATTTTTTCATTTATTACTTCCTTCTCACATTCCTTTTTCCTATTACTCCCTTCTCCCCATTCCTTCTTTCCCTTATTATTTTCTTCTCTCCCTCCTATTTTTTTTCCCACTTCCTTCTTTCTTTTCCATCCTTTCTTCTTTCTCCTTATTACTTTTGCCTTTTCATTCTTTTTTTTTTCTTCTACCACTTTTGTACTCCTTTTATTAAATTTTTTTTCCCTCTAATATCCTTATTTCTTTATTCTTCACTCCCTTTTTTGTTTCTCAGCTGTCTTCTTCGGGGTATTACTTGCTTATCCCATTCTTTTCTTGTTTGAAGAGACGTTTTCAAGCTCTGGTCAACCAAAGTTAAATTTAGAATTCTAATCTGTTTGTGTTTGTAATTACCCAAAAATATACTGTTATTGATACAGTAGATACAAACCAATATAAATGCATACAATTTTAAATTTAAAGTGATTCAATCTATATATTTTATATATAAACTTTACTGATAGACCATTTATCAGACTTTTACTATGACATTGCAGAAGGTATCTGGACTGATGCGGAGTGGTCAATATCTCTTACTATGGATCCTGAGGTCATGATGGTGTTGTACATAAACAGATGACTTCAGGGAAAAAGTTTTTTTTTGTTCATAGCCTATTCCCTTTCAGGGAATCACTTTCAGGTTTAGCAGCCCATGAAATACACCGTTCACAGTTACATGGTAACCTGACAGCAAACTGCACATTCCTGAAAGGCAGCAGTAGGCAAGTGAAAAAGATTAGCTTAGCATAATGAACCAATACACTGTCACTGACTGTTTCAGGCAAGCACAGAAAATACTGCTGATCCTGCTGGAAATGCTGTTTCCTTGTAACGCCTTGTGATTTGTAAGGAAGGAAACATTTTTGTTTTTCCCATGTAAAGTGCTAATCCCATCCTTCCGTATCTTAAAAGTTCAGCTGGTGTGACAACCTGCCTCATTCCATAAATACAGTGAAGAGATGAAGGGGTAGAAGCATCCAACAAAACAATGTCACAAATGGACAGCCATGGTCGTCTGTCCAAAAGCCACGTATACACTTCCAACTATAGTCGTTGGAAAGGATCTTTCACAATCCTTTCCAATGACTATGCACTGCACGATGCATGAATGAGTGTTGTACATATAGCACCATTCTGCTCTATGGAGAGGGGAGAGGGAGAGCGATGGAGCGGCACCCTGCTGTGTGCTCTCCCCTTTCCCTTACATTACGATCGTTCGTTGTTCATCGTCCGTGGATCCGCCAGGATGGTCATTCAGACGATGATTAGCGCGCGCTCTACACACTCCAGATTTTCACCCAATATCAGCCATGAGCCGATTATCAGGCGAGAACACTTGGAAGTGTCTACCTAGCTAAAGTCAAGGAAATAAGGCTTTTCTGGCTTAAGTCTAAAGTCTCGTTATTGTGCTAAAGTCTAGAACAACAATGGCCGTCAGGCTAAAGTCCATAACAACCATGGTCAGTAAGCTAAAAGTCTAGGAAAAAAATGACCATCAAGATCAAGGTTACCCATGGACATTAAGATATTGGGTCTGATTTATTAAAGCTCTCCAAGGCTGGAGATGATACACCTATGTCAGTGAAGCTGGGTGATCCAGCTTTACTGATGAAAGTGTATCCTCTCCAGCCTTGGTGAGCTTTGATAAATCAGGCTTAAAGTCTAAAACATCCATAGACATCAAGCTAAAGTTTAGGACAACCAAAGTCATCAAGTTAAGGATAAGAACATTTATTGCCTTTAAAATATGTGTAGTACAACCATGGCCACCAGACCTTGGAAAGTCAAGGAATTTATGGCTATCTGGCTACAGTCAAGAGCAACCAATCAACCATGGCTATCAAACTAGCATCTAGATCACCCTCTCTCAACCTTTTTAACGTTGGAGAAACCTTAAAATACCCTTCCAGTGTTGAACCCAGAATTTTTTTTTAAGCTGGGTGGGAAGAATTTGTAGGTGGGTGGCAGCCCCTGTATCATGACCCAACTCATCAGTAACCTCCCAAAAACAGCCAGGTGGTTACTGAAAAGTGTTGGGTGGTGCCCCCATCTAAAAGGGGCTGGGGAGAGCACTGCCCTTCTACTATAAATAATATATGTATAGATCACAGTGCTGGGGGCAATGGAAAAACTGCCTTCTACAAAACCAATATTAAGAATATCATCCTTACTGATCCCCTGGGTACCTCTGGAGGAATCTTAGTTAAGAGACACTAATCCACATAAACCATGACCATGTCTGAATGTATCATAACATCCGTTTGAAACAATAGTTTTTCTAGGGAAGCTACATAGGGGAACTCTAAATATATAACCTCATGAAGGCAAACCTCATGAATAAAGTAGAAAGGTATACTTCAGCAATCCCAATGTCCATTCTTAAAACCAATGCTTAAAGGACCCTTACACTTATTTTTACATGTCTAAGACATTCTTACATTACTTAAATGAGAAATCTTATATATTAAAATCAGCTTGTACTCTCTATGTTTTAATAATGCAATAATTAAGTGAAAAGCACTATTATAAAAAACATTTTTTTGACCAAAAACACAGCTAAAAAAATAATTCTGTTTAGTAGACTTAGGTTGATCATCTCATATTAGCAATCAAATAGGTTATGGAACTGTCACAAGTCCCAGTGGGTCTGAGTGATCTGTGCTCTCATTAGCTCACTTTACCTTGAATCTCTCTGCAGCCAGCAGCCCTGTTCATGAACATCTAGGTTCTCAGATTGTGTCTTCTTCTTCCCTGTACCATGTACCTTGCAAACAGTCTCCTAGTCTCAAAGGATTATCTATTGCAGGGGTGTCAAACTCCGGCAAAATTTTGCCCCTTAAAGGAATTTTTATGGCACCAAAGGAGTTCTAAATATGAATTGCAGCTGGCCCGCCGCTGCATTGAAATAGTGCCACTACTACAATTCCTGGCATCACTTGCATCTATAGACCAGTGGCCTCTCTACCTATGCATGGCCCCGCATTGGACTGTTTTATAGGCGCACGGAATTGTAGTAGCGGTGCTATTGTAGTGAAGAGGGAGTTCCAGCCACTCATATCATTAGGCCCCGCATTGGACTGTTTTATTGACTCAGGGAATTGTAGTAGCGGTGCTTTTTCTCTATTATAGGCTTGTTCCAGATTCAATGTTAAGCAAAACCTCTGTTTCCATATGAAAAGGTTTTATATCTAATTAGAAGGAAAAACTTCCTTAATTTTTTTAATGAACTTCAAGTTTGGCCCACTACTAAGTTTTTAATTTTGGCCCTCTGTGTATTTGAGTTTGACACCCCTGATCTATAGTATCCTCCGTAGACACCTCCATCTGCTCGAGGGGGTGGAAACATCATATGAGGCTCCTTAGTTGTAGCACCTACTATGGTGGTAAGTATCAGTACCTAATCGTTACCTGATCTGCACAGTCACTTTATCTTTCCTGTATGAGGAACTTATAGGCAACAATTTGTTGCCTAATCAAAGAGATTATGTGTGTCTCTAGTGCCCAATCCTAGCTATCCTGATTGATTCTGTACCATGCTTCGGCTTAGTAACAGTTGTTGTCAGTTCTGATATGTGCAAGGGCTGCAACCTAGGCACCACCTCCCAAAGTCAAGCAACCCTTGCAAGGTGTGCTGGTGAAGCCAGAGGTTGGTGCCTTAGACTCTGCACTTCACCCACCCAAGTTGGCTGTTGAGGGTCCACCATCATGCCAGGAAGGTTTATGACAAGAGCCTTTTCTTTTAATTTTTACCCTCTTATGTCTATGATTGCCATAGTTGCCAGAGTAATAAAAGTTTTTACCATGTTGCTATTGCTGAAGAATTTTGCTGTCTGTCTCTGACTTTTATAAAAAATCCCATTGATATTAGGTGACCATGTCATTATTCAACATTTTATCATTCTGGGCAGCACGGTGGCTCAGCGGTTAGCACTCTGACCTTTGCAGCGCTAAGTCCCAGGACACTACCTGCATGGAGTTTGCAGGTTCCCCTCGTCTCTTTGTCTGCAAAGGTTCTCTCCGGGTACTCCGGTTCCTACTACATTCCAAAAACATGCAGTTAGGTTAATTGGCTTTCCCCCAAAAATTACCTTAGATTGTAATAAAGACATATGATTATGGTAGGGACATTAGCTTGTGAGCCTCTTACAGCAGCTGTTGCCCATGCTGTCCGCAGCATCATGGGGGAAGATTCTTGCCCTTTGAGTGGCACACAGCTCCCCACGAACGCTGATCCACTTGCAGAAAGTCAGTGATTGCATAGTTCTTTTATGTTCCTCTCATTGTTTTATGTTTCTATATGTTCTATTCTGTGCGATCAGTAGCTTACATAAGTGGATTGTTGATGCCACTTTTAGGACTGTTTCCAGGAAGATAGTGATATTAGTGAGTACCTGATAGCGAGTACCTGTACACGTGTGTGCTGTCTGATTGTCAGCCCTCTTCTTTTATATCCCACAGTCAATGTTCCATAACTTTCTCTTTGGTGAAACTATAGTTTCAGGGGCAGTAAGTGAACAGAAATCACTTTTCCAGTAACCAAAAAAGACTAAAACTTCTGGAATGTCATGAAATTTATTCAAGTGATTCACAATCAAAAGCCTGATATTCAAAAAATGAGATTACACACTGCAAAATGACAGCATATTCAAAACAGATTCAACATTTAGTAGAAAAGCAAACTGTAAGTGATGTGTGAAGCAGTTCTTTATATTTCAGAGAAGCCTCTAAACTGTGTCAGCCACTGTCACTTTACATTCACAGTTCAATATTTCGGGTGTAGAAATGAGGAATTAGATTTTAACTGGGGAACAGAATAAAGGGGATCCTCAATATTCACATTATTTTCATTTACTCTGCAGTTACTATTAACTATGCTTTTCATCCTCTTGGCTACTATCTGTGATTTTCAGCAAAGCATTAATGGATATGGAAGTAACTAGGACTCTGATATAGTGGCTCATATAGGTACCTTCACCCAAAATGAGTGATTGGGTTGGATCTCCTGTTCATTCCCTATTGCCGGGGAGCAGGCAGATATCAACTGCTGTGATCCCTGACAATCAATGCATTTAGCTAAGAACCCAGCCTCAGCATCATCAGTCTATTCCTATGAGAACTCCACTGAAGGATGCACTCCTCTCACATTTGATCCACGTGATTATATATTTATTCCAGTAACAATAGGCATGTGGCCTGAAGATCTGATCAACTACAATGTCACAGCCTTGAGGGAGGTGTGAGAGATGTGGCACCCGGATGGAGCCTTGGCTTGCTTTTTCTCAGGCTAATGCTACATAGCATGACTGAGCTACTAAAACCTCCTACTAAAATTATAGTAAAGAGATTTGGCCAAGTGTATAGCCAAAGCCTCAATCACTATACAGTAATTCTGCATGATACAAGCTACACAAGTAGCATGTAGTAGTAACTGATTGCATGCTACTATAACACTGATTGCACACAAACACTAATTGCTACAAAATACCACCTAATAATTATTTAATTATAGAATAACAATTCAATGTGTTGTTCTAACATTAACGAGAAATCTATTCTGGATGGAATGAACCATAAAGGACTCCAAAAATGACAATATATTGAAAATCAAAGCATAGAGCAAATCTAAACCTGCCCTGTGAGATAGCCAAGTATACAGTCTACCTAGCTTGTACCAATCACATTACTAGTAAGTCGGAGTGCTTGGCATGGATATCCATTTCTATCACTTATTACACCACAGAGAGTGTACAAATCTGTACCATAGCTGCATCATGAGATTAGGCCAGCCATCAGGTTTTATCATCAGCTGCAGAAATCAACTTTACCATAAATGTACAAAAGTGACATTCAGCCCCCTTGTGATAGCAATAAATGAGGTAAAATAAGAAAAAAGTAAAAAAGAAAGGAATGTTTAAAATATTAAAACTGAATAAAATAAATAAAAAACCCAAAAATTTCAAGGACTCCTACCTTTACATAAATTACATGTAAACGTATGCATTTATGGGTAGAAAAAAAGATGACTGTGCTACAACTGTTAGATTTCTTGACATTTCACAGATGTGTGACATTTTAGACAAGATTGGTATCTCTTCACCACTGTACTTAATTACATCTTTGATATTTTGCAAACAATTGGATAATATATTGTGTTTGTGTGAACTAAAATTAATTAATTTGGGTTTCATAAGTAATAGATAAACTATCATGAGACATAATAAAATATATCTAGCACCGTTTTTCTCTGCAGGTTCTCTACCTCCCGAAAATATACATTACTTTTAATAACAAATTAAAGAATGGGTGCATTGCCCTGTCTAGTAGTTTGAGAATGGGGGGCTGCCCTGTTTAAGAGGGTGGGCATACTTTCTGCGTCAGGGCCAAGGGGTAAGTGCTGCTTCTCTGTGTCAAAGGATATAAAAGCAGGTAGACAATATAATTTTAGGAAGCCATTATATTGGTTTGTAGCAGCCCAGTGGTTTCTAATGGGGGTACACATCAACAGACAGCCCAGAAGGGGCCAGTCATATTGCTTTATGACAGTCAACAATATAAAAAGGTAAGCGCTCTGGGGCCTACGTGTAACACACCAGTAACATACGTGTAAACTGTGGACTGCTGTGAAGCACATTATATACAATATAAATATATATTGATACATCTGAGCTAAGTATATGTATCATCAGGTCAGTAGAAATATTAGGGATCATAAAAGGTGTACAGTACAAGAGCCTATTTAGACTTCCACCTAAACGTGACAAAATACAATTCTTTAATGTTTAGCTATGAGAAAAACTAAATCTAAAAAAATAGAAAACTCTTATGTCAGATGAAAATATAACACTGCGTAATCCGCAATATGCGTATGAGAAAATCCAGCGATTTACACGGAGCTCCGAGGGATTCCAAGTAAAAATGGAGATGAGTACTTTACCAAACAAGCATGCATACAATCGCTGTGGTCGTACAACACGGCCGCCATGATCATGAACACGACAGTGAGGCAGTGATTTGAAAAAATGGAGATGATTACACGTTGACTAAGCTTTCCGAGGCTGCAAAATGGGGACACAATGCCATGTCCGTCTTCTGGAGCTGCTTCAGGATCCGTTTGTGGAACTTGTTGCGCACCCGGTTGAATTCCATGATGTCCACGGGGTCTACTTCAATCCAGAACTTGTGGAACTCGTTCATCAGAAAGCCTGGGAAGAAGTGTGGAAGATGAGTAAACTTTCAAGGTTACTCTGGTGTTCTAACTACCTTCTACCTAAATGATCTAAACTAAGACCATCCTAATCTAACAACAATACTGAAACACAAAGATCTTGTGGTACCTGAAACCAGGGGTATTAGTTTGCAGATAAATCCAGGTCTTTGTAGATTTGATTCTAGACCCAGACTTGACATGGTTCTTCACCCCTAAGTAGGAATAATTTCCAACTTTAAAGATAAACCCCTGCCTTACCTTTAATCTTTCACAGTGGCACAGGCTTCTTTCTTGTATTGAAATTGGTTAGTCTGATCTGCTGCACACTGTGAGCCACACTATGCAGAGCTATGTAGCTACAGCAAGTGAAATAAAAGCCTGCCTCATATCCTGGCACAAAGATGCCATCACCTAGGACAGTGGTCGCCAACCTTTTGGAGCTTACAGACCACTAAATTTTGCAGACTCCGTACTAGGCATCTGATATGGGATTTAATACAGCTTTATGTTTTCAAGCAGCTATGCACAACAACATAGTGGCTCCTACCACCAGTCATTACTTGCACAATATGGAATAGAGAAGCACAAAGACCTCATGGTGATGTCACTGGATCCAAAATAAAGGTTGGTAATGAAAACAGAACAATTTGATTGCATAATTTAATTTAGAATGGTGATGGGGGTTGAAGATTAAACTTTAAATTTGTTTTTTGCTGAAATCATCATTTGCTGCACAGAACTGACTATCCAAGACCCATCATGGACCAGAACCAGTCCTTATCTATGCTGAATGACACTTTGGGAAACAGGGAGGGGTAGAAGAGATAGTTTGTGTAGGGCTTTTTTAGGGTGATTGGAATTGGACTTTAATTATCCTGCGAGTGTGGTGCTCTGCCCCGTCATAAAAAATAAACAGCTTATAATAACCTTCCAAATTTTGGCATTTGAGAGCTGAATTACACTCAGCACTAGAAGTGAGAGATGCTTGATATGAATTTGTGCAGAAATCAAGGCTTCCAATTTGCCAACTGACCTAATGGGAATCTAAAAAAATTGTCGGTGAAGATTTTTATATACAGTATGCATGCCACATGATATGCCAGTCATATGTTCATATTTCTGTTAGTGTCTGGATGCAATGCAGGGGTCAATAAAAATGGCGTACACAAAAAATACTCCTTATGTGGGACCTTTCAACACCCATTTGATCCCTTATAGAAATAAATGGCCGCCAAAGATAATTTTCAGTATACTAGTATATGAACGAACAGGAGAACAAATACTTACAGAAAGTTTGCTGGAAATGATGCAGTGATGGAGCCTCAGGGGCAACATTGTACAGGTGAGTCTTGAGGGCTCCACTTATCAACAGGTTGTAGGCCAGGTCAGTAATATTAATTCCAACGATGGCAAATGAATAGCTGTAAACATACAGAAAGATAATTTAAAGGAAATAGGCCTTGGGGCCTGTGAAAAAACAGTGTGTACCTGGTGCACCAACTTCAGTTATACAATATATGGCCCATCTTCAGAGAAGGACCAATCAAGAGCTATGGGGTCAAAACCTGATGAATACAAGAGCCCACATTTAATAAACACACAAGGTTTATTGAATACTGGTGTAAATTAAAACAGTCCTCTGTTGCTGCCCACAGTTTTGGCAAGCACACAGCATGATAAAGCATTTTGTTATCCAGGGGCTTTAAATAAAAATGCACCATCTCAGACCTTCCGTATTCTCTTATAATCAAACTATCAATCAAACTTCTGAAGAAACAAAAAGCATGCAGCTTGTTCTTTGTAGTTTAATACATACCCAATGGCCTTGTCAAACTTTTTCATCTCCCATTCTGTTTTGCTGACTTTACTGTAATAAAATATAACAATCTGTCACTCTTCAAGTATAAAAATGTGGAAATGACAACTATCAAAAGAAAAAGATAAAAGAGCTGTTTACATGCAATGATATTTCCACATAACTGTCAGCCAAACTAATTACAAGACAAAAACACACAAAGTTGTTTAGTAATACTTTATTTTTTAAGTGTCCTTTGTCATATTCAAGCAACTATTCTGAGATGATTTGAGCTTTTGGACATTATGCATTATCCTGCTGGAAGAAGCCATCAACAGATGGGTACACTGTGGCCATAAGGGAATGGACATGGTCAGCCACAATACTAAAGTGGGCTGTGACATTTGAAGCGTACCTAAACTCCGAATTTTCACTTTAAATAAAAGGGTGGACAACACTTTTATTTAAAGTAAAAATGTTGTTTGTTAGTGTTTTTTTTTTTTTTAAAAAGGGTGCAGCACCACCCCCTTAATTTCTGATTGCCTAGGATCAAGAATGAATGGGAGCGCAGAGCCTCCCGGGATACCTTCATCGCACATCCCAGGGGGCTCTTGGCTGCTCCTTCTGCGCATGCCTGTGCATCTTCACTAGGGAAAGAAATTGATGATCTCACGCATGTGCAGTGAGATCGGCAAGTTTTTTCCCAATCTATGTCATCTGATCTCACGCCTGCACAGTGCGAGATTGGGTTATTTAGGAAGATGAACACGGAAAACGAGAGGAGAATATGTAGGCGCTCCCTCTATGCCGGCCTGAAGACGGATCCCGGGATGACGCGGGACCCAATGGAAGAAACTTCTTGACGGAAAGACTGCTCTGCGGAATAGAAGGTAAGTGTGTTTTTTTGTTGTTTTTTGTTTTGGGTTAGTTTTGGGTTTATTTCTGCTTTAAAGGATGACTGTGATGACTGTAGAAGGCAGAGATTTATCCTGCCTTGTAATATGTTGTTAACCTCAAGTTCTGACCCTACCATTCGAATGTTAAAGCAAAAACTAATTAGACCAGGCAACCTTTTTCCAACCTTCTCTTATCCAATTTTGGTGAGCCAATGTGAACTGAAGCCTCAGGTACTTGTTGTTAGTTGACAGGAGTGGCACCAGGTGTGACCTGTAGCCCAAGGTTTGACATGTTGTGTATTCAATGAAGCTCTTCTGCATACCACAGCTGTAACGAGCGGTTCGTTGACTTACTGTTGCCTTTCTATCAGCTCAAACCAGTCTGCCCATTCCCCTCTGATATCAACAAGGCATTCTCACCCATGTTCAAAGTCACTTAAATCACCAATATTAAAGCAGCCAGTGTGTGGATATATTACAATCAGCCAAGCCATCACTAATATGTAATTGGTGAATAGATCTTTCCATTATTTATTATCACTAGATTTTATTAAAGACAGGTAAAATATTATTATTGTATATAGTCTTCTATTTAGCCAGCAGATGAAGCTTTTTTAAAATTGCTAGAATATTGACTTATTAATCTCTGGTTAAAGAAGTCCCCTTTAATAAGTCATCATAGCCCATGATATATTATGTTCCAGATAACGGGGTTGTCAGAGTTGATTAGAGTTGAGTTTTACCACTGCTTTTGCTTGTTAAGAAATGGTTTACTTTAGAGCTATGTTGCAGAAATGCTCAAAAAGGTTCTATACACCCGAAAGTGAAATATGAGCTGCCATTAAACTCACTGATATCTTCAATCTCTCTGGGATTCAAACAGCAGGATCATCACATTCAAAAGTCTTATTCCTCCTGTACTTTTAAAAGGAAACTAACTTCTTAATAATGAAAAATACACGGAAACAAAATGGGAAAATATAACTCCCATAATGGTTGTTGGAAGTAAAAAGTTAAGAACGTTTAGGTGCAAAGATCATCATCATTTTTTTGAAAATAGTCTAAAATTTAAAAGGTACTTTCATAAGGTTGTACCAAAGCTTTAGGAAATCTTCACATCACTGCAAATAAATACATAGCTATGCATCTGCGGTTGTTATGTTCGCTATACAGATCTGCAATGCTGAAGGGCATTCATCCCAATTTTCCAGTATCAAAGTAATGCCAAGCACTCATACTGTGCTTCACTTAGTTACTTCTGAATGGGGACATGAGCTTCCTGAAACAGCATCTTAGACAGGCTAATGGCTTGTAATTTATTTCTCTTTTATTCAATGTACCGAGCATGAGCTGTGGGCGGATGGTCTGACATTTGCTATCAGCAGCAATTCCCTATGAAGTTCTATTTAATAGACCCATCTTCTAAATTCGGACTTGGATTAACTGCAGTCATTGGGGGTTCATGAAAGTCTGTGAAGTACTCTTCCAATCAACTTTTTAAAACCTTTTTTTTCAATGTTTGCTTTGCATTCACCATATTTCTATGGCATAACATAGACATAGACATGAAACCTAATCTAAAATGATGGACATTAACGTCAGAAAATTGTCTTTTAAGAGATGCATGGGGTGTTGGAAATGGCTTTTTTCTAAAAACGCTAGTTGCCTGTATGCCAAGCCAATCCTTTGGCGTCAGTACTTTGGTTCCAAAGTTGCTGACACCTGATGTGCATATTTGCTACAAACCAGTAATCTTGAAAGTGCCTTAGGCAGAGAATTACAATAACAGCAAGGCAACTACCAGTATCAGTAGGTCAGCAAGCCCATATATTGCTTTGTTCATCCTGTTCATATCTCTTATAGGTTTTTTTTTTTGGGATACCAAAAGGTAGCATTTGGCGGCAAGTTAAAAGTCAAGTCTCCCTTGTAGTCAATTGTGTGTATGGGTGGTTTGGCCAGGTCCTGCAACCCCTTTTATTTGTAACAGGCAGCTGGATATTGTTCACTTCCACACTTTTCAAGACTGAAACACAAAATGTTTCTCCCTCTTGTTCTTGACACCATTAGTATAACTATTCCTATCTCTCTACCTACTTACCATCAATGCCCAAAATGTGTTTTCACACAAGGTTCTTTTGGAAACTGACCGGACCCAAAGCTCCCTTTTCCCATTTTCTGACTAATATATTTTGCTGCATTTTTCTGATGTTTGGGATTAGATTTAATTACTTTTCCTGCCCTCTCATTCAAGTATACTAATAATCTTTTCTCTACAAATTTGTCACAGAAACAGTGCTGCAAAATTACAAGACCCAACACAAAACAGCTTAACAATGAAACGCACAAATCATTAAACAAAATGCAATAAAAAAGATGCATTCCTTCTTAGACACTGTGAAATACATAGGATAACAATTTCTTTAAACTGCACTAGAAATGAGAACTGCTTCTCTTTAAAGTGTATGTGTGTGTATGTGTATATATATATATATATATATATATATATATATATATTTATTTATATAGCTTTAATGATCTATTATAGTGCATTTTTTAAACATTTGTGTTACAATTTTCTTTGCTTTCTTTTGGAAGCATTAGAACTTTTAAAACGTATAGTTATAATAATATTGGTGTCTCTGCTGGATGATCATTGTCACCAGGGATAGAAAGTGATGGGAAATACAAAATTTTACAGTTGTCACTGAAAAAATATAGGGACATATCTTCCAAATCATCCACTGTAAACACCTGTTTAACAACTAAAACTTTGTAGCGACTTATAATTACAGGAAATTAAGTGAAATCATCTCAGCACCACAGACAAAAATACATAAATAGTGAGTTTTCATCTATGTTTTTCATTTTTATTCTATGCAATGCTAAAAATGAAACTACAAATGAGGCATTAGGAGCAAGAAAAGAACCTAACAAAATATTAAAGGATAATTTGGGAAACTGCACTAAGCACCAAAATTCTGATTCACCAATCTGCAGGCTAAACTGGTCCATAAAAGGTCAATTTTATGGACCAGTGGTTGGATTTTATTTCTCCCACAGATTGGTATTTAGCAACCTATTATTAGAAGTGAGGGGGTGTAGCAGTGACTAATGTGGCATCTGTATATCTCTATCTGAACAGTTGTTTGGCCTCCTTTTTTTAACAGAAAATGGTAACTCTAATTTCACTGCACATGCGTTTCTACATCTTGCATTGGACGATGCAGAAAGTCATATGTAGCCCAACTCAATTACTTCTCTAGCTGGGGTAGTTCCAGTATCATCTAGCCCTTTTCTTCTAAACCTTACTGACCCAAGCCTGCACCTTTCATTTATTGGATTTCAGTTTCAGTTGGAATTTAGACATTTCAGTATTTAATATCTTTTTCCAAGAACAAGCTCACTGCTTACTTCAGGAACGAGGGATCTTCTTACTTTAATTATAAGAACGGTAGAGGAAGAGGGTGTATGTAACGCTTATCAAAATTAGTAAAACTGGCAATAACAGAAGTAGAGACAAGAAATGGATGGTTGGAAAAGGAAGATTTTCATCCTGTCATGTCTTACCTAGGAGGAGAATTTCACACTGCCACATATGAGGGACGGGAGTAGTATCTCTCTCACCCTGTATTATAGGCGGATGTTTTGCCCTGCCACTTGGGAGATAAGTCTCTCCCTAACAGGGAGAGAATGTCACCCTGTCATTTGGGAGTAGTTAATTGTCACTTAGAAAAAGAGTCTAACCCCACCTTCTGAAAGGAACACCCCAAAATTTTGCTAATTTGTTACATCTTTTGGGTGATATCTATAGATCATACAGTTTAAATTTGAATGGGACTTTGAACCAATGGCACTATGGTTGTTTTATAGTAACACAAGTGTAAAAAATGAAATGCATCTTAGAAATGATTTAGTAACAGGGAACAAAAACCAAAGCAAAACTGAAATTATACCTGAATTCTTCTTTACTGACATCCCTTCAATTGAAAAATATAAAGCAGAAAATAATAAAGCAACTAAAATATTTTGTTTGAACAAAAATATAAATTAAATATTTGGCTACATAATCATAGGATGAAAAATCATAACGGACACATCAGAAAAAAACTTTTAGTATTTGTCCACTTTTCTTTGTTTTATTTATATTTTGTTTTATATCTATATACACACACACAAGATACTTGTGGTGATGTGCAGAGGGGGAAGTGTACTGAGATCCTGTTCTAGAGTAACAATTTGCCTCCTTCATAAATACAGTACAGTAAATATGCTCTGTTACCCTAGGACAGTGTGTGTATTACTGGCATGATCATTATACAAAAAAGAAGCCTGAAAAAAGGAAAATTAATGCAGCCTTCTCACCTAAGGACTGGTAAGCTGCATTATATTGCTGCTATTAAGTGATAGGTTTCACTGTACGTCAAATAATATCAACAGAGCCAAGAACAAACAATCAGGTATCAATAACATTTTGATAGTGTGGTTTAAATAACTTTTCAGTGCTATAGATGCCTCATCTTGCTGCCTTTACATTTATTATTCACTACATTCTGTTTGTAATTACATTTGATTATTGAAGAGATCACAGACCTGTAACTAGCAGAGACTTATTAAGAAAGGGAATTATCTATGCTGTACAAAAACAGTTCTGCCCTCTATCAACCCAAGGGGGAACAAAGGAGAAATTTTTAATAGGATGTAGAATTTAGACTAATGTGGATGCTAATATTGCTGACCTCCTTTGAAAAATACTACTTGTGTGGCTGTCTCTAGGTCAGCGGTCGCCAACTGGTGGTCTGCAAGAAAATTTTGGTGGTCCACAGCTCCGGCTGGTGTGCCCCCCCAGCGGTACGGAGCCAGTGGATTTAGTGGTCTGTGGGTCCGAAAAGGTTGGCGACCACTGCTCTAGGTTCAGTGCTTGTCATTGACTGGGAACACACCTTTGTGTGTACATTTCATACTTGTTCGGAGACAGTGACTTACAATATTCTGTTTATCTGCATGATTGGCATCAAACTAGTATTTTCAGGAGGAGAAATCAGCAATACCATAGCTTTTCTCCACATGTTTTCTTATTAAGTCATATATATGTATTTTTTAAAAACACTGCCATAAAAATACCACAAAATAATATACACACACACCTGCACTTTGGTTGAAGAGAATCAGACAATATTTGAAGAGCTGTGGTGGTATCTTTTTCTGCAAAGTATCTAAAAAGAAAAAAAATACAAACATGCATCAATTAATAATCATGTATACCAAGTACAATACAGAACATAAAATACTTTATCTTCCTGGGTTATGAGTCCCATTCTGCAGCTGCTTGCAAAGGACAGACTTTTCCACACAGGCAGTGGCTGCTTTAGAAAGAACATAGACCGAGCAAGTGAACACCTTTTGATTTTAAGTGCTTGGAATGTATTTTGTCTATTTACAACTCCGTACCTGCACCCCATATTGAGCACAACTTTTTTCCCCATGTAAACTACAGATAAAAAAGTTATTAAAAAATTGTATTTTCTATTTTGATCATTTCCAGCTTTTAAGAAAAGGTAGTTTTACTGTAAGGTTATGTTTTTATTTACAAGAGGTTTTTTGCAACCAGGCAGGGTTTTATTACAGAAAGGGACAGGTGATGTTCCTTTGCAATAGGTGTTGTTACCTGCCTGATTGCTCTCCTGTAAAAATCTGTGCCTAGCGTTGGTACCCGTCACATCGTGGTTTTCCCTGTGGTGCCAGGACTGAATGAGCTCTTGCACTCCTGCACAAGAGTTATATTATCCTGGCCAGGCCAACTAAGATGGCAAAAGGTTGGAAAGCGTAAGAGAAAAAGGAAGAGAATGGTGGTGCACACAAAGTAACAGTTGAGTATAAATTGGGTTTAGTTCCTCTTTAAAACACTTCCAAAAATTAGTTAACATTGGAACAATTCTGTCTTTTGTCCTACTTTTTTCAAGCCTTTGGTGATGAAAGCATTGCCATGTATTTTTTTCTACAGTACATGTCCAAGGGTGGAATGCCTCTCCTGCCACCTCCATGGACTTGAATTGGAACCACTTTAGAAAGCATTTTTAACTTAGTTTAAACTTAACCACCTGGGCGGTTAGCCCGAACCTGGTTCGGGGTAAGAAAACTTGCTACAAGTGTTTACCCCGTACCAGGTTCAGGGTAGCTAAAAATAGAAACAAGCTTTACAGTGCAATCTGATTGTCATACAACATTGTATGACAATCAGATTACAACTGAAAAAAACCACTTACCTTGTCCCTGCAGCTCCACCGGAGACGTCTTCTCTCTTCAGTCTTCTCCCAGCATGTGCAGTGACGATCTCCGGGGTTTCCCAGGTGATGTTGGTGCATGCGTCGGTGCGGGCGGGGCGGGAAATTCAAATCACTTTGTATTGGATTCAATACAAAAAAGCTGTATTGAGTCCAATACAAAGAAATCTTTATATAATATATATATAATTTTATTATATATATATTATAAAAGCTACTGTACAGTTACATTACACACTTATTTTTTTTTTTAAAGATTTTTTTTTAATGTTTTTAAAGTTTATTATTAAATGTATTAAATTTTGGACATATTTCAGTGAGTTAAGAATTATAGCCTACAATCTAAAATAAATTTCCATGGAAAAAATGTAACACTTTTTGCATGGAAGTGCGGAAAGAATTAGAACACTGCGTTCGCGTACGCGTCCCTCGGTGATTCCTGATGATTTCACTGCATACGCCCGTCGACGGGGGTCGTAGCGGGAAATTCAAATATTTTGTATTGGATTCAATACAAAGTCCTGTATCCAATCCAATACAAAATATTACAAAATATATTTATGTGGTTTTGTCTATAGGTGTGTGACGTTGGAGGTGTTTTAGAAAAGTATAGTACTATACAGTATACCGAATTATTGCATTTTCAGTATTTATTTATTTATGCATTCTTGTTTAAGCTGATTTTTGTGTTTTATATTAAATTTTATTATTTTTTTTTTTTTTTACATGATTGTGTGTTTACTTTATTATATTCCGAATATCTACTAGATCCTTGTTTGGACATATTTCTGTAAGTTACAGGTCTACAATTTAAAAAATAAAATTTCATGAAAAACAGTGTACCGCTTTTGGTACAGAAATCCAGACATCAGTAAAACGCCCAGGTGGTTAAGAAAAAAAATGCACCACTTTGCACAAAGATGCACCATTTTGTAGCTGCCAGCTAACACCTGATAAAGCCTAGCAGTTACTGCCAGTAGGCACACAAAAGTGGTGAAAGCCATGTTTTTCTACGACTAATGTGAACTAAGCCTAAATTAATAACGCATACAGTACATTTAATGATTATTCTCTATAAAATTCAGCATTAATATAATAGCAATAATAGAAAACGAATGTGATTGTTAGTTTGATAGTTTGGGTTATAGGAGCAATATAAAATAACTATATATACAGCATTTTACTTATTTATCTTGTAAGGTCTTTTTAACTGTCTGCTGTTTTAATTAAAGCTTGAAAAATATTTAGGGCCCCTGTAGAAAAAGCTACAAAAACCGAATACAGCTAGAAATGTGAGATCAGTAAATTATGCATTATAACAATATACAGTAAAGAATCACTTGCTTCTTAGTTTCTCCAGATATTGCAAAGCTATCTACAAGTTGTATATATACTTACACCAAATTGTAAAGTCCCAGGAGGCCCATTCCTCTAAAATCTGTTTTTGGGTCATCTCCTTGGAAACCAATTTCACACCACTGCTTAGTAACCCGAGCATCCAACGGAACACCAGGTTTCAGCAATTTCCACAGCTGTAAATTACAGATGAATCATAATATAAGATGTTGCTTTGCTTCTTACCCAGACCTTATGCATCAAATAAAATATTTATTTCAATGCAATCTGCAGCCCTCAAAAGGATTATTAAGCAGCTAATGACTACAGTGTACTTCAACATATTGCATCCTACTAGTGGGAAGGTGTGGTGCTTGCATCAGTTTTACCTTACCTTTTTACCTTTAATTTCACTTATTATCCTGATCTCATCTCTATATTTTAAGAAGCAGTGTTCAGTAGTCTATAGAAGTATGCTATGAAGGTTTACTAGAAATTATGTTTTCTGCAGAATGCACAGGACAGCACTGGAATACTGAGAAGATCAAAAGGTATTTGTTTGAATTTATTGAACAGATACAAAACAACATCACTGTGCAAGTCCTAATTTACTCAGCAGTATTCTCACCAGAATTTTAAAAGCTGGGTGGGAAGAAGCTGTAGATGTGTGGTGGTCCCTGCATTGTGGTTACTGAAAAGTCCCGGGTGGTGTGCCCAGCTAAAAGTGGTTGGGGAGATCACTGCTCAGCTTAATGAATGTGTTGTAGACATCAGCCATCCACTCATGTGCAAGAAAAAAATGATATATATATTTTTTAATATTCCCTTGCATGGGATAGAGAAAAATAGTAAAGTAAATTTTTACCCACATTCATTATTCAAAAGGCCCCTCAGTAAATCAGCCCCAGTGGTATATTCGACATACCAAAAGTAAGCAAATGAGTTAATTAAAAAGGTAATTGTCGTGGTATACAATTAAAAGAGCATATTAGAGCTACAAATGTTTTAGTGTTAGGTTTTTATTGCTCTCTGTGACCCCCCTGGGGAAATTCACTAGTTTTATTTGTCCTGGTGATTATTGAGACTAAGACTAAAGTGAGGGAATCCAACATTTTGGGCTCTATTTGTAAAACAGGGAAACTGATATTCCTCTAAACATTCCATGTTGGGAATAATCAACAGCCATTGAAACATAAGGACCTGAAAATATACTACCAGGTAATGTTTCAGAGAATGTCAGATTCTTTGTTTTATTAATGGAGCTTTTTGTGTTGTCATCGGAGCAATAGGCAAGGGAAATTTTTTTGAAGGGCACATCTGTTCCAGGGACAAATCTCGGAATAAAATCTCCTGTTTACTTTGCAGATATGTTGTCTTATTAGCTCTTGTGTTTTTAGGAAAGGAATTGAAGAAAAACTGTTATTGTTTGTTAACGTTTTTAACTCTCCTGGTCTATACAAAGCTAAACATACACTTTTAAGTAAATATGTGACTTGTTACAAGAAATGGAAGAATGGTGGCTCCCACTGCTGAATACATAGAAAATAGATAATCAGGTATAAAAAATGCCCAAATGTAAAAAAGAAAGAAAGATTGATTCCTCAGGAAGCAGGATAAGCAACGCAGAACAGTATGTAAGGACCGCATTTTTTATTTCAAATGAGCCAAGCTTTTTATCCAGAACTTATACATTAAATAAAACATTTATTCCTCTGCAATCCACAGCCCTTAAAAAGGAATAACAAGCAGCTAATGATTAAATAAATCCATCCATCACTTTTTACAGACAGAAGTGACAGCTCCCTCAGGGGAATGAAAGAGAAAAAAAGGAAAAGTTAGGTAAGATATTGTATAATCCAAAATAACAAAAATGTATTTGAAAAAGTAAACTCAGTGAAGCATATTCTGTATTTAAAATTGTGACTGTATCTAAAATGCACCTGAACTTTTTCTAAATAAAAGCCAATTGTGTGTGCACTTCTGAACCATGATCGTACACATTATTTGTCCTCAGTGGAGTCAAATTCCAACATCCAACATCTGCAGCATGACTCTCTGTACCCATTTTGTTGTCAATCATTCCACCATGACAGCTTTCAATTCATAAAAGCTGTGAGAAGGGAGCAGCAGCCAGGATCAATGTGAAGGATACTGGTGGGCTTCCTGGCAAAATTAAGTCCCTTCCACCCACTCTGGGAGTTGTTAGTTAATGCTCTATGGATCCATTGGTTTGTCAAGTGGTCAGAAGTTACCTCAAAGGTTGTATTACTAAGGTACAACTATTCCAGGCTAAGTATGGGTAAACCAACAGGGGAGATTTATTATGAAAACAACTAGTTCAGGTTTTCTTTAAAGCGGAACCAAAATTCCACTTTAAAACATTTTTGATAAAGCAGGGCTTTATTGCAGAAAGGGACAGGCCTTCTGCAATTTGCATTCTTACCTGCTTGATCGTTCCATGGAACTGTCAAAATTGCTGAGCTGCTCTTGTTGGGACTGAAT
Source organism: Pyxicephalus adspersus (assembly GCF_032062135.1). NCBI lineage: Eukaryota > Metazoa > Chordata > Amphibia > Anura > Pyxicephalidae > Pyxicephalus > Pyxicephalus adspersus. The sequence continues at coordinate 19,445,324 of NC_092858.1, forward strand.
TAACTCCTATGGGCCTGAACATCATCTCCAGGCCAATTAAGCTGGCCAAATATTGCAACTAGGAAGAGAAGGAGGAAGAAAATGGCAACACCTTGTGATAGACAGGTGAGTATAGTAGGTTTGGTCTTGCTTTATGGACAAAATACAAAAAAATACCTATGCCACTCTAGTTTTCAGCAGCTCTTCCACAGTATGTAGAAATGTTTGAATGTGTGTCTTAGTGTCATGTTGTGGCTTCGCTCCAATGCTTAATACAAGATTTCAATGATCTGCTTGGCCTCTGCTGTGTTGTAACCCGGCAAGATATTGCCGATGAATACAAACACTAAACAGTCTATTTATAAATGTGTTCATACAACTTTGACAACTTTGACAACATGAATCTTTGGCAAAGGGGCTTAATGTACTAAAGGCAGAGACAAAGGGGCAACTAGAAATCACATGGCACTACAGCAAAATCCACACAGAACAAAGTAATAGTTCGCCATTTCTCTCACCTTTATGAGCATTTCTTCATGCTCTGGGTTCTCGGAATCATATGCCTCCCTGCGCAGCTTCTCCACTTCCACAGTTAAATGTCTGTACCCAGCAATCTGCAGAAGGCAAGCCTGAAGAGATACTGCCAATCTACATAAAAAAAGTTAAAAAAAAATATTAAATTGACATTTTAAGCAAACATCCACCTGTCAGTCACCATATGCCTCAAATCTAACAAGACCAAAGGAACCTTCCTGAACCAAGTATCCTACTAACTTTTTAATAAAGTTCTGGATTGAAATTACTTTTATTATTTTATAACAATAGAAATGATTATTTCTATTATTTTTTTTAGACACCGATGCCTGATAATATTCTTGTCCTATGGTTATCAATAGATAGGGCCCTATTTGTACAACATTAACCTTAGGCTGCAGGATTTCCTGATATGGTCCTAAGCAACCATTGTGCCTAATGAACAAGTTGTTTGTGTTGCTTTGCATATTAATTGTGAGGTGCTCTCATTGGACAAGAAGACAGTTGGAAGTCCCAAAGTGTATCACCTATAGAAGAATGTGTAACACAAATGGCCACACTACCAAACAACATTTGACTAACGTTAAAACAAAACAGTATTAAACAAAAAACATTGTCCAATGAGGTAAAGTTTAAAGACTTACTGAGGATTGGTGTCCACGTTAACCTTTTTCAGAGCCAGGATATCTTCTATGGTTTTCTCTATAGCATCAGGGTGCACGGTTACAGAACTTTGCAAAAGCTAAAACAGAAACAAAGGACTTTTGTCACCCATGGAGAGATTGTGTCAACTGGAGACTTCCACAGTTCATTCACAAGAACTGCTGAGAATGTACCATGACATTGATCTTAGTTACCAACTGCTCCTATCGTGTACAAACTGTGTAACCATAAAGACACAAGAGAATATTATTTTAGTTTGTATGAGAGAGAAATTGAGGTGTTCCCTATACTACCCTGACTCCAACCATTCGGCTCTAAAGCATGCACTCTTTAGTTGATATGGCCAAGATATGTTTCCCCTTTCACCCATTTCATTGATTGCTGTATAATTGTCTCCATAGCTAGTTACTACTCATGTTTTGCCCAAGCACAACAAATACTTCATTACAGAGCAATTATATAGCAGATGAAGGTTGTGTATTTATGTCTAAGTTTCTATACTAAACAACATAAATAATTGTCCCTATGTTGTGGAGAACATGACAGTCAGACATACTGATTAGTTTACAAAAATTACAGCTGGGTAGGGCTGTCCCTGGTCAGTCTACAAAGATGAGCAACTTTAGCAAAGTCTTTGAAAGGTATCAAACTTTTCAGAATAATAACACATTTCGATCCACAGGTTTGCCCATGCCTATTGAGCCATGCACACTTAAACCACAACCACTTTGCATGTGTATTGTGTGCCTCAACTACAACGCCATTTCTTTGGTTTCTCATGGACCAAAACTTGGCAAACCTATATTAACCACTAATAAATCAAGGAAACCAAGAGGTTCATTCGTTCAATATTGAACTGATTCAAATCATTCCAGTTCTTGCTGATAGAATATACTCAAGCCTAAAACGGGCTACCAAATTAATAAACAATTCTGCAATACCCAGACTCCAGGCAGATATGAAAGAGACAAATCGATGAAGTTCTGTATTCTTCATACATCAATAAATGTATATTGTTTTGTTTGTTTGCAAGTAGTGTAAATACCATAATCCACTTGGTATCGGCCTACTGAAATAAACAGCAGAGTATGGACTCTGAGTATGGGAGAGAAAGAAGCAGCACAAGGTTCTAGCCACTTGTTCAACAGAGCTCATGTACAAGTACATGCTAAGAGGAAAAGATATGTTTACTGCTTTACTTTCACTGTTCAATCACAAGTCGGGAAAAGAACAAGACCTACTTAAAGCAGAACTAAGCTGCTAAGTAATGTTGGCCCACCCAGGAGCTTTTGCCATAATGAGCATATTTGCACATGAAAGCACACCTAACATATAAAAGTAAATATTTTTTGATCTGAAAATACCATTAGAAAAAGAATCTAGGTTTTCACTTAAGCTACTGGATAGAACTATCTCCCATGTAAAGTTCACAACAAGTGCTTGAGGTTGCAGACATTCTTAGAGTTTGTTACATACTATACATGTGGACACAGCGCCATCTACTGGTGGTTAACACAAATGCACAAAAGATAACTGAAGAAAAAGTGACCCATCATAAACAACTCAAAAGGACAGAATACATTAACCTGTAAAAAGGGTGAAAAAGATAAACAGACTAAGCCCATGTGATTTTCTTTTTACCCAATTAAGCAGTGACAGCAGCATTTGTTCCCTATGTCTATACTTCAATACAAGTAGTTTTCCTGTTTTCTTTTCTAAATATAAGTAGGTACTTCAGTTTATTTTTAGAGCAGTTTATATTAGAGTATATAAGGTATCTTGTGAATGCCTTTCTGCAGCAATAGTGGGGGGTCCCCCATGGAGTTACTCCAAACCTGGACAGAATTGTGTAAGGTATGCACTTTGCATGCATGTCTCAGCGTAGTCAATAACTATAATTGCAACAATAAGGAAAAAATGGTCCCCTGCTCTGCTAAGCAGAGTTGTGTAAATCTAAAGACTGAAAGAGCTTACATACAAATCCTTTGTCATGTATTTCCTCTGTATTTAGCCATTTGCCTGCTTCAAGTAAGAGGGTACATGACAGCCATGAAGAAGTTAAAACATACTTTTAACCATCTAATTAATTATCAGAAGACCAGGATGCATTTCGCTACAAAGCTACTGTATTAATACCTCTTTTCCCAGCATTAATATCACTTAAGAAAGAACCTGCCACCAGGAGAATAGGATCTACCACTGAGCTACAGCTTACCCAGCGGCATTCAATTCATTTTCATTTTTTTTTAGAACCATTGCTCTGGTTTCTTTAAGCCACTTGACAATGTCACCAGAGGTAATCAGCTCTGCAGTGCTGGAAGGGCATTAGAGAATCTAATCTGCACAGCTTACCATATTTCCTTGCACAGAGATGGCTTTAGAAAGCAGCTTGCCTGTTACCATGTGGTCTATTGTAAAATGAAACAAAACCTCATTTGTGCTTTCACATCTAAAAAGCTAGGTTGGAGAATGGAGCTGTGCACTACATTTCTGTGACTCGTAGAAGCATACATTAAATTACTTACTTATCAGCTCATTGGATGTTTATTTAGGACCCTAACATCTGTTGGGTGTTCTGTCCACGTGGGCTTACCGCTGTTCAGGCAAACAATACTAAAATTTTATTTCAATAGCTGCATTTTCTTTTTCCTTTAGGATTCATTAATGCCAGGGTAGACTACGTGTTTCATGCAATACTGTACTATGGTGACCTATTTATTTGAAGAGTCCTTTCATAACATCAAATGCTTCACCTGCATCATGCTGTTCATTGTGTTGCCATTCCATTTAAAGCACCCATAGTGAGCTGAAAAGCTTCTGCGTCATACATGTTAATGCATAGATGAATATGCTCAGCGCAGTACACTGAAAAAGACTGGTGGTTAAAAAAAATGTAGCACCTTTATATATATATTTTCATGTGTTTAGGGGTGCAGACAACCATTTCACATTAAATGGGTTGCCCAATGCAATGCACAAAAAATGCATGCAAGAACTCACTCGACGTTATGATGTGAATGAATTTATAGAGGGTCAATCCAAACTGCTAAATCTCTCGCTGGTTTAAGGTTTTACTCTCTGACTCCATTGCCGAAATTGCTCAAGCTATGATAAGGGGCATGCAGAAAAAGAGAGATACACTATCCAGTTTCTTATGAATTTCCCATATTGGTCCTTGTTGAAAATGCAAAAAACTACAGAGATTTAGTCAGGTGACTAAATAAATATAGTGTAAATATTATATACTTCAACTCCCTCTTATCACACATAAGGAGAGTGCTTAATGACCATTGAGGCTATTTTACAATTTGCAGAAATAAAAAGCACTTTGGTGTAGGCCAATTTGTGTAAAACTTATACTTGCATGTCTGCAGTTTCTAGTGAAACCCAATAACCAGGGTTACACAATACACTAATAAGTCTAGGGCACTTTTCCAGCTATGGACCAAGCATTTCTCAACATGTAAAACTAATATAAATCAATAATCTAATAGGAATAAAAAACAAGTATCCTTTTTTGCTTTTAGTTAAATATATCTGGAGATAGTCATCTGGTGATGAAGCTGCACCCGAGAAGAACTGTGAGATTTCTTGTGGATTCTGGGAATGTCCAAGCCATTTTTTCAGTCTGAGAAGTGGAAAAAAGTTGGTATATATGTCTTTAGTATATCCTAAATTGTATGGTCCACGGTTATTCTGAGCTTCAAAAGTCAGCTGACCAATGTGAAATACATTTTTTTTATTTTTATTGGCAGCCAAACAACAGTGTCGAGTAAATAAGGTATTAGGTATATAGCAAGCTATATGATTCTGTAGTCCTGCTGCTTTAGCTAATTGGTTGCAGGATTATATCAAAAGGTAAAAAAAGCTCCAACCTGTCAAAAGTCTTCAAAGTCTTTTAACCTTATTTTTTAGGGTATGGACACAAATACTCTACAGGTATGATTTACTGACATGTTGTACCTCATAATAGGTCCCTATTTTTAAATTTTATGTCTGTGCCCAACTAGGGTGCAAAATGACTTGGTATAAACAAAACCATACCAATGCTCCTTCATGGGAATTATGTCACCCCACCCAATTAGGATGGTAAAAGATCTTTGCTGGGCAAAGGAAAAGAGGAAGATGGTGGTGGAATATAAGTAAGTCCTATGGCTTTAGTTTCAATTTAAATTTAAGTGCCTTAAACATTAAGTATCACTGAGACTGGAACAGGTCTGAGTGATGAGGTTTTTTTATGATAGAGGCTGAAGTATCATATGGCCCCATGATAGGGCCACAAGCTGCGGGCCAAAGTTTCCTGAAATGTATTTATTAAAAATTTTACACTTACATAATAAATTAAATGACTTCATCGTCTTCAAAGTAGTCTCTTCCTGCATTGATTCACCAGTGAAAGTGATCTATAGCTTCATCCCCAAGTGTTTGTTTTACCATTTGGTGGGTCTCTGCTGATATATATATATATATATATATATATATATATACATATATATACACACACACTTTATTTTTTAGTGATACATAATTAGTTACAGAATTAGTAAATGCACTTGGTCAGGGTCCTGGAAAAATACTTCACTAACAGTATATAGATAGCCTGGCACTCTGGAGGCTTAGTGTCATTGTAAAAGAAGCAGGGATTATTTTTGCTGGCTGTCTCCTGATGACTAGAAGAAATCACAAGAAGCCAGTCATCTCATACTGTTGCAGCTTTCTTGATAAACACGCAAGCTGACATACAGATACAGGCTTCACATTCTGCCGGAGAGCAAAACCAGAACGAGATGATAATGATAGATATAGAAAAAAAAAGAGTCTTACCTTGCTCTTAGAGGATTTCAGTGAAGCTTCTATAAAACAAAATGTATAAATTGTATTAGTAATACTTTCTAATATGGCAATTAAATCTTTTGAAATGTGTTACAGTGAAACTATGAGCTACATCAAAAATGACACAAATTATGCAGTCTGTCAGCAGAAATAATTGTGTTTTTGAGTCTCCTCGTAACTTAGTTTTATTATGCTGATTGTGTCAGCAGGGCTGTTACTTTCTCTTCGTTTAACAAGATGACAATGCTATTTGTTTTACAATAAAATTGCACAACAGCGTTGTCGCCCTATGGGCAGGGTAGTTTTGAAGGAACTTATAATACTTATTTAAAAGCAAACAATAAAAAATCCAACTCATAGGTATGCATTTATGAAGTTACAACAACTGCTTGTTTACCAAAATAATACAAATTAAAGTGTACCCTAAAGCTGCGTACACGCATCAGATTTTTATCGCCCGATAATCGGCATCGGCCAGATATCGGGCGAAAATCTGCCGTGTGTACAGTCGGTGTCGTCCATCGTCCGAACGACCGTCCTGGCGGATCCACGG
>NC_092858.1:19451930-19468166 GCF_032062135.1 Pyxicephalus adspersus
CAGCAGGGTGCAGCTCCGTCGCTCTCCCCCTCCCCTCTCCATAGAGCATGAACGGTGCTGTATGTACAGCATCGTTCATGCATCGTGTAGGCCTTTGTCGTTGGAAAGGATCGTGAAAGATCCTTTCCAACGACAAAAATTGCACGTGTGTACGCGGCTTAATGCAGCAATTTACAAACTAAACCAATAGGCAACATCAATAAACATCTATAAACAAAACTTTTAGGTAAAATAAGGACCCCTGGTCCTCCTTTTCCTGACACATTTTATCAACAACAAAGGCTCAAGGGCAGCATGGAAACTCCAGTAACCAGTAAACTCCAGTAACTATCTTAGCCTATAGAAGGGTGGAAATGGTATAGCAGCTGTTCTTCTAATTGGAAGTGATGGAAACTGACCAGGCTAGGACAAATGTGCCTCCACGCTTAGTATAGTCAGTAAAAAAAGAAGGGATTATTTTTATACTTAATTGGTAGGAAGTTTTTTTGATTTGAGGCATTATTTAGAGAATGAAGAGTTTGCTTGATGATTACGTAGGAGCTCATTAGCATTTCATTTTTCAAAAGAAAGTTAATAAATAATTTAAGCCATGCAACTGTTGCAACCTCCCTCCTCAGTTTACATAGTATTCTCCAGCTACTTTATTTGTTACAAGTTTTGTCAAGCTTGGCCTGTTTAAAGGACATGGCACAATCAACGGGTAAAAAATATGTTACTGGGCCTTTTTTATTTTGGTTTTCTTTTATTTGATTATTATTGGTTTTAATTTTGTTTTGGTCATAATTCCACTTTTAAGAACTTAGGCAAGCTGTTACATCCTAGTATACCCATCGAGAACGTGCTCCCCTTTAATGTCAAAGAATTCTGAGCTTCTCAAGTCTAAAATACTTGTGTGTACTTGATTAATGATTGATTCATGCTATCATAATATCAGGTAGAAAATCATGCTTTCCCTTTGTGCGCAGATGCTCCACTCATTCAGCAATTATTGCCAGAGAGAAAGATAAGTGAATGGGCTTGATTTATAAAAGCTCTCCAAGACTAGAAAAGGTAAACTATCATGGGAGAGCCGGGTGATCCAGCAAAATATGAAAATTATGCAAATGTTTAATGGTGCACAGGCATTATAACAATATGGTACATATTATATATTCACACACAAAGGATTTTGTGGCATTCACAGTTTTCTCTATATATTTTTGCACAATGCATATATTTTGTTTTTTTTTTATGATGGAATATAGCAGTCCAACCCTCTCCAGCGTACCTATCTTTAATGTCCGTCCAGCACCTGGCTTGTTCTTGTAGCAGATTCTCTGCAGTTCACAGCGCCCAGTCAGTTTTCTCAAGATAAACTTGAAGCAACGCCAAAGACAAATGCAGTAGAAGTAGAGCCACACCTGAACCACCATTCTGAAACAAATGGAGAAAATGTTGCATATGAACTTCAAAAGACAACAATCTCTATGCAAAACTGTCAAAGCAAAAATGATCTCAATTATCGATGCATTTAAAGTGCAGATTTATTATGGTGACGGGGTCATAAAAAAGCCTTTGTTAAAACTGAACTTGTATTTGCATACACAATTCCAGGCAAAGGAACCATGTAAAGAAAGAAGTGCTATGTTTACCTCTCCAGTGGGCAGTTACTGATTTCCTAACCCTTCAGCAGTGTTAGCATTACTACAGTTATCTTTCACATACAGGTGTGCTAGAAACTGGGTTCTCCATTGGGTACTGTGGATACTTGCAAAGGCAGCAGCATTACTAATGAACACTGGGATATAGAGGTATGTGGCATAAACACCAGATCCCAGGGTAGCATACAATATCAAACACTACAGGTAGTCCCTGGGTTACATACGAGATAGGGACTGTAGGTCTGTTGTTAAGTTGAATTTGTACATAGGTCGGAACAGGTACATTATTTTAACAAATGCAATTTGGACCGATGTTTGTTTCAACATATTATTAGGCAGCATGGTGTCAGTCACTGTAAAAAATTCTCACTGTGAGCTAATCACAAACAAAGCAAAAAAAAAAAAGAATTCAGCACCCAATATTAGGTACATTGACCCACTTTCCAGGGACTCTTTGCCTAGATTTTTGGATAAATGTGATAGGGTAATTTTGACTAGGCTTCATCAAGCACTAATAGCATTTAATCTGATGACATACCATACTCTATTCTTTCTAAAAACGCACTTAGTATTAGGTCCTAATTTCTCCAACAGTCAAACAAATGTGGAACATTTAAATTACAAACTATACGTCTCCCATTAGTCAGCAAAAACAGCAAATTATTTAAGGCATCTGGTTTAGAATAGAAGCTAATCAGCAAAGTAGCAGCCTTTGCACATTCATTAACTATGAATAAATTACTAATTGATTACATTTAGCGATTTATATATCTAAATTATAACACTCTAAAAATGTGTCTAGACCCAAGTTCTATAAATGCAGAATGTATGAAGCAAAAATAAAAGACGGATGTTATAATATTCAGAGAAGTGTTAGGTTAGCGAGTTCCAGAGAGGAAGAGAAGACAGCAATTAATAAGACAGTGAAGTGATAGATCTTGTATTACACATAAGGGCCTTTGAGAGTTTCCCTGCCAAAAAGTAGACGTGTTTGTTTCAAATGCAATTAATCTTTAATAATAGAGAGCTGTCAGCATAACAGAGTGAGACTCTAATGCGCTCCGTTGTGAGAATGCTACGCATTGGTGCTGTTTATTTATGAGGAGCTTATTCTAGTGGGCAGGTATAAACCTGCATTGCCTGAAACATTTTTTATATGAAATAATGGCACTTCTTTTCAAGTATTTTGTAAAAAAAAAAAAAAGGTAAATGAATGTCACAATGATTCAAAAATACCATTTTGGAAACCATAGGCAAGGAATAAAAACTCACTAATTTGGGGGTTGTGTGGACTGGCTGTTTCTGGGTATTCTACTGGCAGTTCCTATGTGGTTCCTGGGGGGCTGACAGCATGCCAGACACCAAGCAACAACAGCCACCTCTGAGCTTTGTGGTACGTAATTGGAGGGCATTTATTGAACTTCCAGAATTTGCTCTGACTTGAAGCATTCAGCTTTAGACTGTACCTGGAATGAGTCAGTCTGAACAATCCCTTAGCTTCTGCATATGACCAACTATTTTTTTTTTAGCTCGAGCAGGGAAGGCTTACAAGTTTTTGTTGTCCACTGAAGATATTTTCTGGTGACAAAAGGGAAATAAGAGAAAATCCTTCAAAGTAGATGAAACTTATGTGACCATGACTAAATTAATTGTTTGACATGGGCTGGCTCTTTAGCCACTTAAGCTCCAGTTTTAGAACTGGTTTAGCAGTTACTTGCCCTTGTGCTGTTTTAAAGCCTAACTTCAGATCTTCGGACACCCCAGTTTGCTCACATGTTTAACTCTTTGATCACAAACACTATTATTATAAATAAAAAACATTATGGTATTTATACATATTTTTTTCTCCTTAAGAAGTGGAAAGATCCAGGATGTTGCAGGGAACAATATCAATGATGTGATCAATCTCTACAGGATTCTCCTTGCAGGCCGAGGACAACTTGAAAGTGAGCCACCAGGAGATGAGTACTTAAATACTTATGCATAAAAGAAATGGGTTTCATGATACTTGGCACCATTCATCCCAAGACTATTGGAACTGGATGACTGTAAAGGTGAGTCCGCTGGGGAAGTACCAGAGACAAGGCCGACTGATTACAACTAAAGTTGGTATTAAGACAGCAAGGGTGCCATTAGCTCTGGTGGATATCAACAGGGTGTATTTATTGAATAGATAGCTGCCAGTAATGTTACATTAATGGATATCGAAATACAAAAATGTAACATGTAAAATTAGGTTCAGACTATATTTAGCAAGTACAGAAAATACCTGTTTAGATTCCCAGAAATGCAATATTCTTGTAACTCTCTGTGAGACAAACTAAATAAAAAAATGTGGCCTTGCTTTTAGGAAATCTTTAGTGAACTGCAAATCCACCTGCTTTCATATGAAGGAGATAAACAGAGAGTTTTAAATTTTAAATGTGGAGAAGCTGCATCAATTACAATCATTGCTTTCTTAAAAGATAAAGTGAAGGGGTAAGCATTGTCACCCTTTGACAGGAAGTATGTTACTGGTAGGTGTAAATATAGGAAATAAAAAATAACAATAATGCAACCACCTCATCTGAGGGCTGGAAAACTGCAATATATTATATTTCTGTATTTCAGTTTAGAAGCCTTTAGCTCAAGAAATACATTGGTTGGATTATTTTTGACACCAGCCAACAACACAATTTTCTTTGTACAATGGTTGCACACTGACAACTAGCAGTGAACATTGGCAATGAACAAATAGGCTGTCTGCTAAAATGATCACTGACTTGAAGTTTATGTCAATAAGTATAGAAGCAGCTTTTATTCCCCTGTGATAGTGACAAATAAAGGAACTAAGAAGCACTGAATGAATATATATATATATATATATATATATATATATATACATATACATATATACACACTGCACATGTGAAGTCAAGTATGGCTGCTCTCCTGCAATGTTTTATGTAAAATGTGCCTGATGATACAAGCCAGCCTGCCAGCTTATAAAAAAGGGCAGAGGGGGCGAAAGGACTGATAGAATGACATGTCAGGAAGCACTAAAATGCCTGCCAAATATCTCAAGAATTCAAAATGGCACACTTTCTGACAAATGTTTGAAATATTAGCACTGGCCAAATCTGGTAAAATCCTGGTCTGAATGAATCGGTCTACTCATGTCTATTTACTAGGCATAGAAGCTTGTGTAATTTGCGCAAGACAAAAAAATCAGATCCTTTATATAACAGGATTAACATATTTGTTTTGTCCAAATAATCTTTCCAATTTGTAAACTGGCAGCAATGCAAAATCTGCTTTGTGAAAGAACAGCACTTTGAAGTGACCTATTTGCTATTTCAGCCTACTACAGCATATTCGAGTCTTCCACATTTAAAATGCCTCTGGTATGCTTTTGTCCTTTAACATTTCAGAGGAATAAGTGTACCATTAAAACCATCCGACTTCCAGATGTCATCACAGATCATGGCCAGGTTCAATTAATAATGGATCATTCTACTCTAGTGTAGAAACAGAAGAAGTATCAACCAGCAGCAATTTAAGAACTTTGTCATAAATTGATAATGTTGGTACAAAAGCTGCTGGAGATCAGCAACTAAACACGAAAGAACAGCCCTATTGTGAGGTTTAAATGCAAAAGTACTGCTGAGTAAGCTTTTTTTTGAAGAATACAGTATACAGAAAATACATGAGTGTCCACCAGTCGACTATTTTCCTTATTAATGTGCTGTTGGTGCGTTTGCCATGGTTGAGGGTTTTTTTTTTTTGCCTGTGTGAATTTCCATTTTTAGACGAGCATCATTTTTTTCCCATATATGTACAAGCAGGTTTTCCCCTGCCATCTCTAAACCACATCCCTTTTCTTTTTTCTTTACTAATATAGCATGTAACATAGTTATCACTGAACATGTTAATATTTCACTGTTACATTTAATATTAGAAAATAACGATTATTTTGCAGATAATAAAATCTTTAATGGGTTAATAAATCCTAAAAAATAGCACACCCATGAAATGTGTTGACTTTGAATTAAAATATGAGAGGTTCCAGGTTGTAATCATTGGCACATAAACTGGAACATTTAATCTGAATTTCTGTAATTTGAAGAGGTAGTAAATGTAGACATGTTTTTTCATGCAACAAATATGCATTTTCATTCAATTATAATAGGAAAATGCACACATCATGTAAACTATAATCATCATTTGTTCAGCTACAACAAATGTAGGCAAAGTTTGAATGAATGATCTTAAGCAAAGTTTTTTATGGTCCTAAAAGGAATCAACAATTTCCGAGGGATGTATTTACTTTTCCACATGACTGTATATCTATGTAATAGCAACATTATATATATATATATATATATATATATATATATACACACATACATACATACACACACACATATATATATATATATATATTGTATTTGGTGCTAGCAATAAAAAGATACAACTTACCATAAAAAAGCATTTAATAGTTAAAAACTGAAAAACAATTCTTGGTTGGGAAAACCATTCTAAATAAAGTCTCTTTGTACATAAGCAAAGGAAATGCTATTTCACTACTACCATTCTGAGCAGAATAAGTGGGGTGCATGACGTGTAGTCATATATTTTTCTACAAATAGGGAATTAGCATATGGCTCTACTGATTTTAAACACATTTGTTTACTCTAATCAGTTAGCATAATTTTCTAGAGCAGTGTTTCTCCACCAGGGTTCCTACAGAGGTTGCTAGGGGTTGCTCAAGCAATGAGCAATTTGTGGCTCTCGTGTCAGTTCAAGTGACACCAAGGATTTTTTTGGCTATCTGTAAGGGTGACATTCTTCCCAATGGCCAGCTAGGTAAGAGACATTCTTCCCACTGACCACCACACAAATGTACTGTGAGCTGTGTATATAGTCATTATAGGGTCATTAAGGGATCCCCCCATGTTAAAAAGGTTGAGAAACACTGATCTAAAGCTTAGCAGAGAGTATAAAGCATGTTAACTAATTGTAAAGAGGATACAATTTTAGTAAGAGGGACAGGAGAGGGTCTTACTACCTAAAGTTACCTGTAGGTTATTGAACTGATTCCCTTGGTCTATAGTTGTTTGCATCAAATATGCACGGAGCCAGCACTCTATGGAAAGAAATAATTATTTAATATTTATGTTTATTTTTGTGCCACTAATGCCAGTTATAAGCCTGTCAATATACAATTATCTGTGGTAAATGCAAATGATAACTGCTACCATAACCTGAATGTCTATTTCCATTCCATTTGACCCGATGGTCTGTTTTCTTGTCACATCACCTACTTCTGAAATTATACAAAACCAAATCATATGAACAAAATAGCATTTGCTTTTTTTTTGTTTTTTAATGTTTTGCATTATTGCTTTAAACTTACCTAAGCTATTATGGCTATGCCCAAAAAGCCATGTACGAGGGGATGCTGAGAAGGTCCTGGCTTTGCCCCCTTCTAGATGAGATAGAAAAATGAGTGCGGGTGCATATGACAGCCTAATATCTTAATATGTAACTGTGCATATATCAGGTCTTTGGGATTCTTAAAACTGTTTTTTCTTTTATTGAGAAGCTGTGATGGCAGAGGCACAAGCAAGTTTCACGTCGTTGGAGTTACGGGCTGTCATGAAGTTTTTGTTTTTCCAGGGAAAGTCAGCAAAGGACATTCACACTGAGATGTCACAAACACTGGGGCAGAAGTGTCCTTCCTACAGCACTGTCAAAACCTGGATATCTCATTTCAAGACTGGGCATTTCACCGTTGAAGATGAGCCCCGCAGTGGGCGCCCCCAACCTCAACTGACCCGGCAACCTGCGATGCTGTCCATGAGCTGATTATTGAGGAGTAGCGAATAACCGCACAAAAGATAGGCCAGATACTGGACATGCATACTAGACATGCATCAGGGCTCTAGTATCACTGGACAGTATATTGCTAACCTTCTGGACCAGCTGAAGGAGGCAATTAGGACAAAACGCTGTGGAAAGTTGACCAAAGGGATTCTTTTTTTGCAGGACAATGCAGCTGTGCACATGTCCAATGTTGTGGCTGCCAAATTGAACACCCTGGGTTTCCAATTGGTCCACCATCCCCCCTACTAACCTGACCTGGCCCCTTCGGACTATTATCTGTTCCTGAATTTGAATAAAAACCTGAAGGGGCAACGTTTTGAGGACATTTCTGACATCAAAGATGCTGCTGAGAGCTGGTTTGCGGCCCAACCAAAAGAACGCTCAAGAAAAGCTGCAACTAAGCTGTACCAAGTGCATCAGTATCAAGGGGAAATATGTTGAATACATGTGTTATTTCATAACTCTGGCTTTCTTCTTTCTGGGCAAAGCCAGGAACTTCTCAGCACCCCCTCATAGATAGAAAAGAACCAATCACATTTTCTGTAGGCTTGATGAAGTTCATCTTTTCCCGATTACTGACTTACCACGTCTTGTTCTGCACCGGGTTTCTGTGTGGTGGATGTAGAGTTGGATGGGACTAGCAATGTGAAACTGCAGTCCCTCTCACACTTCAGACTACACTACACTACTATGTGACTGTAGGCACTCCTTTTTTCCCCCGAAGAATTCAAGACAACAGCTAAAAAAAATACCATCTCTTAATGATCCCTATCTATTTCTTGATGATACCTAAATATCAAAACTTTTGTGTTCAAGTCTGATTAAAAAGGCAGTCAGTCTATGGTTTGGCCTGGATTTCAATAGGTTGCCTTCAGTTGCCCATTTTACTTTCTGCAACCATAACCAGTTTTGTGCATTTTTTCTATTACTGGTTAGAAGTTGAAAGGTATCATAGCTGCTTACTTTACACATCAAGGAGAATCTTTATTTTCCATAGGTTGAATATAATGTCCACCATCTTCAGCCTCGGGACTGGCCAGCCCTTTGCCCCAACATGTCATATTGAGAATTACACTTATTTCTTCAACAGTCATTGGAGTGGTCCAAGAATACATACTAATGGTCTCTATTTTCAATCAATGTAATACTCATCAAGGCAATTCCAAGGCATTTTTCATTGTAATGCTTTTCCAAATGTATATGAAACAGACCTAAACTCAAAATTTTTACTTTACATAAAGGGTAGACAACTCTTTCCCATCTACATCACCCAATCTCACACCTGTGCAGTGCAAGATCAGGTGATGTACAAAGAAGAAGGAAATACACCGAAGAAGATGGCGGCACCCGGCGCTTCCTCTGCTCCAGGCCAAAGAAGGATACTCGGGGGGACGATGTGGGACATGATCAAATAAACCTCCAGATGGATCGACGAATCTGCGCAAGTGTAATTTTTTTAATTTTTAGTTTAGTTCTGCTTTAACTAAGTACAGACCAAATCAAGTCAGAGCTGATCTTTTAGTTTTGGATAGTCACTGAGTTTGAGTCACTCTCTGCTTTTACCAACTCTTTGAGTTGGGAATAGATTTTCCTTCGGTATTTTGTCCATTTTGTTCCTTTCAACAAGTATTTATTAAAAGCTTTATACACCTGTATTTGGACTTGCCAATTGTTTGATTATTCTATTTTATGAACAATTAATCAGAGGAGTGCGATACCATCACCTGCCTTCAATATAGCTATAGCATTTGCCTGTAATAAGCCCTGAGAAATAAAATACATCAGCGTAACATGCAAACTAAAAGCAACCATACATATCAGAAAATGCAGCACTGAAACATGGTAAATGGTTAACGTAGCAATTCCTCCATTCTTGCCTTCATAATGATTTGGTCCAGTAGAACAAAAGATCTACCACCTTCTTTAGCCCTTTGGGAAAAAAACAACAGATTCCCCAACCAGCTGTTACATACCTCAATAGTGAGAAGTCTATCCAGACAGAAATAAGGGTATTGAACAAGAACAATACATAAAACTCAGTCTGGATTCCCGGTATGCGGTTTTCTGCATTTTGAAGTACTGTCTTCCAGGTTCCTGTGTTTAAATGGCTGTAATTGATTCTTTACCATGTTAAAGTTTCTGTGAATGTCAGATTCCTTGCTTTATAAATAGACCCTTAGGAGTCACTACATTAAAACATATTTTTAGTATATAGTATAGTATCTTTTTTTAGAGTATCTGGGGTCTTCAATTAATATTAAACAGTAATTATATAGCGCCAACATATTACATTAAATAGGGGTTGTAAATGACAGACAGATATAGGCAGAGACACAGGAGGAGGAGAGGACCCTGCCCAGTCAACAGTCATCTTCCCTTTGGAGACAATTCGAGCTACTTCTGTGCATGGAACCAACTGTCCACTTTACGTGTCCATGCTGACAAAGAAATTCAGCTCCTATAATGAGAATTCATTCCTCTGATGCTGACTTGTGTAGCAAGCGTTAACTTTGTGGATGATACATTTGTGTTTGTAAAGAAGCTCATAATAAATTATTTGTAATGAAGCTTAGTCAATCATGACTCACATTTGAAGAAACAACATTCTGCTGTCAATCCTGGGGGAAGAGGTGGCTACTGGCACACATTTTTCAAAAGCCAGTTGTCAAAAGATGTGCATTGCATTGCATACTTGAAAATGTTATTGCTATGATAGTGCAGAAAATTGGGAAAAATGGGAGGGGAAAAGATTTATTGCAAGGAGAGATGTATTACAGGTGACAATGTGAACACTGGATGGTGATGTACCGCAAAGGTCGAGGCCAAGTCTGTTTCAACCATATTGGTTAAAATAATTACAAATAAATGTACAAGCCACACTGCCTTATCAAAGCACCTCTGATATGTATGGTCACTAACCATAAACTAGGTTCATATATATGAGCCTTTTACTCCCTAAAGGCACAGAAACACAACAGAAGCCATTGACACTAAAGATGACATACTAATGACATTGGGCATAATAATTTTTTAAAGCTCTCCAGGACTGGGGAAGATACACTTTCACCAGTAAACCTGGGTGATTCAGTAAACCTGGAATGCATCTGATCCAGGACTAAACACATTTACTAACAAATGGCTTTTAAGAAATGTATTCTGGGTTTGTCGGTTCACCCAGCTTCACTGATGAAAGTCTATTTTCTCTAGCCTTGAAGAGCTTTAATACATCAGGCCCATGTTATCTATTCTCTTGGCAAATTAAATTATCTCTCTGCAAAAGGTAATAATTTTAACTTAAGTTTAGTAAATGTGGTAAAATCCACTTTGGAAAAAAAATTCTAATCACATGCAGGGAAATACAAATGAATTAAAAAAAGAAATGATTTTCATTTGCACATTATTGGATTACTAAAGTTACCTGAGCTTCATTTCATTTTCTAAGTTAATTGAAATATCCCTTGCAGACTGATAATTTACAGCTGAATATAGTAACTCAACGTCAGCTCAAGGCGAAAACTTCTAGCGTACCAAATCCAAAAAAAAGCAGCTGCTGTTTATACCTAGCAAAACAGAAAGTGCACATAGGCTGAGCTATGTAAAAATATATAGGGGGTCCCCAGCACACACGCAAGTCAGCAAAAATTAACCAATCTGTTTCAACAACTTTTTTGCTGGAAAACATTAAATTGCATGCCTATGCTTCCTATATTTTATTTATATATAGAGACAGAGCCCTTTTGTAATGGTAAAATACTGACAAAGAAAGTTACAACTTTTTCAGGAAGTGTTGGAGTTTTCCACTGCCCTTCTTCCATACAACTCTACTGTCCCATTACCATGATGCACTGGCTCGTTGCCAAACAGAAATGTATAGGAGACAAGAGTGGTTCGAGCAAGCTTTGACATAACAAGAAGCACAACAGCTTTCTGCCTGTTAAAATGGCCTATGATTCAGGCTACCTTAAACTGCTTTGGTCCAAACCTGGGATCAATCAGATTTGGTCCAAGGTAGAGCTGGTTCCCCCCTTGGGCACTGTGGTTGATGTGGGGGGCACAAGAGAAGGCTCTCCGGTCTCCACTTTGCCTACTTGTTCGAGTCCTGCAGATCACATTGTGAGTCCATCTCTCCTCTCATAACCAACTGAGCTCCACTGGCCGATGTAACAGCTTCTCCCTTTAAATCAAGCGTGACAGCAGATCTCCACCAAATACTGTGAGTGCCATGCTCCCTATGTACTCTGCAGGACTAAAGAGTGACACATAATATTTGGATTCCAAAATACTGTTACAAAATCCAAGTTACCGCTCTTTGTTTACGATCCTCCTTTACAACATTGTCCCCAGAAGGCTGCCATTACATCCAGAGACAAGTACTCCAATGCAAAGTTGCCAAACTGCACTCCTCATAAATAAATAAACAGAAGAACTCTCTCTCTCATGTAGTGGCATCTACCTTGTATCCTTTATAAGAACGGAACTCTTTACCTATTTTCAAATTATTTCAAACGTATTCAGAATTGTTCGGAATCTCTCTGAGAGAGTGGGCCAACTCATTGGATCCGATGCTGTCATTGCCAAACCCGGGTAAAAGGTTAAATAGCAGATGTGTATATTGGAATTAAAATAAAAGATGAGTATGAGTAGATGGGGTAACCATTTGATGACTAGGACACCCACTGATACTTTACCAGATTTCCTTTGTTCCTCCGTGTACAGAGAACTGACGTTTAAAATTTATCATTGGGCATATGTTTCTATGTTGCTATTATCAGATGGCACTGAATCCACCCCCTATCCTTGAAATGTGGAGCTATGGAAGATGAACTGTAGCAAATGCTCTAAAATTGCCCAAAAAATAAACTATTTTGGAGATCAATTGAAACATTTGCACCGAACCATCTAGTATTTACCATTATCTCCAACCTGGGCCATTTTTGGTGCCCTAACTGCGCAAGGGGTACGGATCACTAAGGGTTGCAGGAAAGTACTGACAATCTTACCACTGGTGGCTTTAAAAAAACATATTACATTAATTTATTTCGCCAGAAACCCCCACCCTTGGTCTTTCCCTTGAAAAATTAGGACATGTTTTAGAATGGAATGGATGGATGCTTCTCTGGAGAAAGTGAGCACATTTTTGATTTATGGGAATTGTACATTGCCATTTTACCACCATTTACAAGAAAGCGTATTGTCCCAATGTTTGAGCAAACCACACGGAATGTTCATTGTTTGGTATCAAATGACCCTCCAGTTATGTTGTAGCCACATCTCCTGCAAAATACACAGGGAAAGCAACTTTACAACAGGAGCAGTAAAAACAGCTGCAGATACATCTCTTCTGCATCTTGTACCAATTTTCCCTGGGTGGTTTGGAAAAGGTTCTCTATTTTTTCTCTTAGATGAAGTGTTCGCCAGCTCTCACCTCTGGAATCTAGAAGAGCTTCTCCATGGCAACACACAGTTCACGTCCTCCTCATCAGATTCATCACACCGACATGCACGACGCTAAGAGAATTGTGCTGCGTGCATATTAACATCGGCTTCACATTCATAATACAATAATATTTCTCAGAATATTGAGCTTATTGCATTAGGGTTTATCAATAGATTTGTCTGTGAATCCATCACTGGTACGTTGGCTGAAGACATAACCAAATTATTAAGTTAGGTCATGTCATGTTTCTTTTTTTAATTTGCTAGTTTGGCTTCAGTAAGAATTAAGCCTATTTTAAAGGTTTATTAAATGTACATTTTTACCAACATGCTCATTTAAATTTTACATTTGTTTAAAGACACTTTAAACCCAGGGATGTACAGGCTACAGTTGTGGAGGAGGCTTTTTCTTGTCCAGCCAGGTACATAATAACCGCTCTATGATCCAGCATCAGTTCCTTTCAAGGATAAAGAATGCACAGTGTCCTTTAACACATTTTGTATGAGCCCAAGTTTTCATGGTTATAAAGCAGTTCTGGGTTACAGTTCTCTTGGACATATTAGGACTCTCAGAGATAATGAAGTCATGTAATTCCTGCTACCAATGTAGTTCTTAGCTGTGCTCAAAAATGCCTGCTAAATATAAGTCTTTGTGAAGTGTTGTTACTTGCTACAATGTTGTAGTCTGATCCCTCAGGGAGAAAATGCTTTCTTATCCCTGCAGCAAAGTGATAACATAACAATAGCTTTTGCAAATGTATGCATGCAGACAAGTCATTGAAAGGTCTACATTAAGTAGTAATGATAGACAAACAGATCACAATACTGAAAAGACATGCAATAAAAAAAAATGAACCAATGTTCACCAATGAAAAACTCTGTTGTCAATAAACTTGAAGAGAAGGACTTCAGGCAGTCTACACATGATTTTAGTTTTACTCCAGTATAAGTATGAAGACTACATAGATAGAAACATTTAGGGTAGATTAAAAAAAAAAAAAAAAAAAAAAACGGCACGCTAGAAATAGCATTTGCATAGACAAATGAAATGTGTAAAACACCTAACATGAAAAAGATCAAATGCTTACTTCATGTAGGTCAAAGTAAATTTTTATTTAATTTTTAATTAAATCTTTTTTAATTAGCTGCACAGAAGTACCTCTCCTTTGCTCCCCCCACCATTGTTCAGCATTGAAACTAATCCCTACACAAGTTTTTTTAAAGGCTGTGAATGGTACCTGTTCTGCCATTTGGCAGTATTGGGCCAGTGTCCAAGCATAAGACCTGTCATAGGAGAAGAAGAGTGAGTTACAAGTTCCTCTATGTCCTGAAGAAGCAAGTTATTTTGCTTTTAGAAGTTGAATGGAAAGGTGAGTATTTGTTGCTGGTGAGAGGCGATTAAAATAAACTTTTAGATTCGACCTATGAGCTTTTACTCAAGCTACCTGCACTATTTAGTAATTTGCTTTGCAACTTTTAACACCTCCGACACTTCTAGGAGTGAAGTGGGAGTGTGAATTTATCATCCCCATAGCCTATAATGATTGATGTACTTAAAGCTGAACTTTAGACACATATAAAAGACTGAAGCTAACACTGTCATTAGCCATTATTTCCTTTTGAAATGAAAGAAGTGTTAGACTGCATATGACCCAGTAACAGGCTCCTGCGGTACCTGTACAATAGAATAGCAGGAGGGAAAAGCAGCACAAGGAGCCAGTCAGTTTATGTGCTGACAAGAAACATGTTAATAAGAGGCTAAAGAGACAGCCTTCTTTTTTACTTTCCGGTCACAGTCTGAGAAAGAGTTCATGCCTGGGTTTAAAGGAAGTGAGAGAAAAGGTGATGGCTGTCATTCAACCTGGAAGTCCAACAGTGGAACTAAGCCTGGCTATGCTCACCTGTCCCTGTTCTGTCGCAAGGCACTGCCATTTTCCTACTTCTATTCTTCAATATGATCTTTAGCCATATTGATTGCCTGGATGGTTGGGTTCATTCATTCCCAGGACACACGTGGGGGAAGCTATGATTTCTGGGTATCCTGGCAAACAAAGGTGAGCTGCGCAGTTTGACAGTTCCCTGGAGCAATTAGGATGGTAGGAAGGATTATTGTAGAAGGGACAATGGCTGTGTCTTTCTTCAATATCGGCCTGCCCAATGGAAAATTTTAGATCTGCTTAAAATCACCTTGTAGAAGAATTGGATTACTGAGAGGGACAGATTAAAGGTTATGATTACAGCAAAATCTGCTTTTCTTAATTTGTAATTTTAGTTTTTATTGGGTTATTATCCCAAATCATTATAGTTTATGTCTGACACAGTGAAGATCTGTAAGATCTGCCCTGCTGTTGCCAGCACACATGCCTATAGAACAGCATTTGGGTCATTAGGAAACAATGGTTGTGCTTTATTTTAAATAATATGTAATTCAAATACATAAACAGCAGAAAAGATCAGTAACTTATGGAGAGCCTAATGTATAGTGACTTCATACACCTAACAGAGCAGAAGGTTACAGATTACATAACTTCTATGCCTATATGGGTAAACATAATTAAGGTCATAGGACTAATTCTTTTTCCATGACTTTATTTCAATTATTGAATTAAGTAATTTCATAAGGAACACACGGTGACCTAACAAACCTCAGTTAATGTTAAGGTTAATGTATATATTTATAGGATGGAATCTCGGATCTGTATAGAAGCCAACACTATTAGACAAAAAAAGATCTCAGAGTGCTGGTTCCCAATCTGTGCCCTGAGGGCTACATGTGGCTTTTTGGTACTTGTTGTGAGGACCTTAAAACGTTGTAGTAAATAGTGGAAACATCAATTTGTAAAGGGGCTGTAATGGTAATGAAGCAATCTCATGTAACAAGTCTCCTAAAGAGTCTTAATGATCTGCAACCATACTTCTGGCAAGCCAACACTCTGACCATTTCTTGCAAAATGTCCGGGATCTCTGACAATCTTCTTTAGCATAAAATGCAATGCATATTTATTGTGGTTGTGTCAGTGGCGACAGCTGGGTCTTTCAATATCTCAGAAGTTGATCACAACTGTTTTGGCTTGTGCTGTCATTTCTAGCTGTTTGTATGTCCTCACTGATCTTGATCAGCTGGATATTCCTTTTTACCCTGCTAGATCTTCTGCAACTGAATACCCAAACTTCCTCCCAGTAGATGTAATATCCAAATTCACACCTTAGGTTAAAGTCAGTTTTTAAAAGAAATTCGATTTTAAATAAATTAATCTAAAACCTCCCCCTCCTGCTAACAAGATCCATTAAAAAT
>NC_092858.1:19469104-19490955 GCF_032062135.1 Pyxicephalus adspersus
TTATCTTTACTTTAAAAATTTAATACAGTTATATTCTGTGCTTTTAGAAAAGCATCAAGCTTTTTCTTTAAGCAAAATATTGCCCTCTTGTCCTCTGTAATGACTTTAAAGTGAATAATTGGGAAGCGAGTTCTCTATATGGACTATATATCTATTTATATAGGGTGATCATATCCCTCCTAAATGTCTCTTCTCAAGGGAGAATAGATTCAGTTCAACTAATCTCTCCTCATAGCTGAGCTCCCCCATTCCTTGTATTAGTTTAGTTGCCCTTCTCTGCACTCTCTCTAATTCCACAATGTCCTTTTTGTGAACTGGTGCCCAAAACTGGACTGCATATTATGTCTCAATTGATAACATAATGAAGAAAACAGTGAGTGTTACTCTATCAGATTATTGTGTGCAACCTGTAAAATCTTTGATAATAATTCAAAGTTATGTAAAACAGAGATAATGTACTTAATTTCTAAGTAATGAACCATAGCAATGGATCAAAAACATCTTATATTGGTTGACTTCTCATTGGCTTCATATATAATTGGAAGACCAAAATTCATGAGCCATCATAGCTCTACTTTACTTATTGTAGTGAAAGCTCAGGTAATGTACTGTAAGTAAGTGCCTTGATGATCAGATTCCTGATTAATTCAATTAAGCAAATGATCTTAAAATATAATATTACAGAACTTTTTTTACTTGGCCAGGTCTTAAAATATATTCAGACCACAGGTATAGAATGTATCAAAAAAAGCTAAACTGTCCTTTGAAAAAAAGGATCTATAGGAAGGACTGCACTTGTTGATCATGAGAGGGTAAAAGACAATAAAATAATGTTCAGTATGAAAAATGTTCCAAAAAATTCCAAGAATGAGACCATGATGTTCCTGCATGATAAAAAACAATCAAAATTTAGCAGCTATGAGCTTGAGCCCTAATTTTGTATTTTCGGATAAATGTAACCTTAATAATAATATTAATAATATTAAAAAAGGCAGAAAACAGAAAGCTAACAGTTAAAGAAAAATCTACCCAGTGTCTGTTAGACTAACAAATTACAAAGAAACCTTCATATATCTTGCCATCTGTTTGCTGTTATCAGTTCTCACCATGAGTTTTCCTCATCAAAATGTGTTAAGAAACAAAACTAAAACATAATTTGTTTTCTATGGATCAATCAACTTTTACCCCGATAGGTAAGTCTGGAAAAAGGCCAACGGATTAACAACAAACAGTGGGCAGAGCTTTAATTCTTATGCCCTCCAAGAGAGAGCTAATCAATTGAAGAAGACATATTGTATTGAGAAAAGTAGGTTTACCTTTATGACACGCCTTTTCGTTTTAGCAGAAAAAAGCACCCAGTTTTGATCAGGCACTGGAAGGCTGCATTGCCTAGTATCTCTGGGAGGCTTCTGTAATAGGTTTTCTTTAAACTGGGTGGGAAAAAGCTGTGAACAGCTCCCATTTGGCACATTGTGAGCTGTTTAGTGGGGATGTTTTTGTTCCTTATCCTCACAACATTGTTTTAATCTACCTTCTTTGGATTGATCTTGTCAAGCACTCTTGG
Organism: Pyxicephalus adspersus; assembly: GCF_032062135.1. Taxonomy (NCBI): domain Eukaryota; kingdom Metazoa; phylum Chordata; class Amphibia; order Anura; family Pyxicephalidae; genus Pyxicephalus; species Pyxicephalus adspersus. The sequence continues at coordinate 19,470,669 of NC_092858.1, forward strand.
GCTACCTATTCAGGCTCTTTTCATTGTAACTCAATCTTTACTCAAATTACTCTCCATTTTTATAACAACTGATAAAAGTACATTGACTGTTGCTGTGGTGTGTTACCTGAGTTTGTTCTTTTCTTGGCCCAGAGTGATCTAACCTACCAACGTGCCATGATTGTTTCCTTTTAATATTACCTATATACGCTACTCAACTTACGGTAGCTCTGTAACAAAACACTCCTGAAGAAGCAGACTAGTTCTGCGAAACGTGTCAAGTGATCAATCTTGTTCAACTTGTTTGGAGGTTTCATATAAATTTAAAGCTTCCATTGTTTGATAGCAGCATCTTGTTTAGTGGCCACATAGGCCCCTGGTTTGTTAAGAAACCTTTAAGTTGTTCTGTCCATTGTGGATCTGATTCTAATAATGTAACAATAAAAAGTATGTGATTTTAAAGAAATACCTATTTGATTGTGTTGGTACCTGAAAAATTCTTTGGGAACCCCCCTTTTTTATAGGGCTCCAACCTCTTTCTATGTATTTAATTTTGGGATGTCGTACCTTGATAGAATGAACAGTTAGGGTCCTTCTCTTTACCCACCATCTGCATTACCTAATACCATAAAGCAAAAATCTCTTATGGGTGTCGTTACCCCTCTACACATTATACCCTTTGCAGCAAAGCTCCAACACATAAAGAAAAAAGCTTAGCCTCATTGCCTTGTACATTTGCGTGAATGCTAGAATATGTGGCTTGAAAATGTGATGAGGTGTTAGATGTGATTCATTGTCTACCATGTTTTATTCTTGTATCACTAGGTGTTAAGGATTCCTGCAACTGTTACTGACCTGAATACCTGAATACAACTATATATGTTCATAATGTGCTGTATGTATCTGCACTGACAAAAAAATCTCTGAACTGAGAGCCACTCCCCAAAATAGAATATAGAATGCATTGGTTGGAATCAGTTACATTTGGACAGATATTTAATTTTTTAGCTGTTGGAGTATCAAACACTTCAAAATCTCTACAGAAGCCGTTTTTAGTGTTGTAATTACCTTGCACAGAATCAGAGGGGTATAGGAGGTGGAAATACATAATTTGATCATGCTTTTTCCTCAAAGACACATCCAAAATCCTTCAAACCCGGAACCAAACCCTTTCTATAATTGCCTGTCCCCATTTTGTATTCTCCCCTCTTCTCTTCTATGTTTCAATCTTCAGCCATCTTGATGTAAATTCATCACTCCCAGGAACTACAGAAAAAGCAGGGAGTATCCTGGCTACCTAATGTATGCACAGCTAAATTTGTAGAAAGAAGAGTAAAATAATCAGGCAGATAGGAATGCCTATTGCAGAAGAGACTGCATGTTCCTTTCTGTAACAAAATCCAGCCTAATTCCAAATTTTTAAAAGTGGACTTTAGTTCCACTTTAAAAATTGCATAGCAGGCATCTGGAAAATGTTCCCATTCAGCCTATGGAAGCAGTTGTGCAGGTAATTTGAGCACTAGAAGGTCATATAATGTCTCAGTACTAACCTTCAAGCTATGTCAATGCCTGCAAAATCTTTGCAGAACACTTTTCAACTGCTCTTATAGGTTTCATCAATGATAAAAGGAAAGCATGTGGTTCCTTCACATTTTCTAACCAGTAAAAAGCCAGGAATCTGCTTGATTAACCACCCATCTGAACCCATTCCTAAAAAATTTTACACATCAATACTTAGAATAAATGTTTTATCTCCTAATTATCCTGTAACTGATTAAAGCAGGTTGGTTTATTAGACTTGGTGTCCTTGACGTCCACCAAGCATGACCAGCGCTGCCATATACGTCCCAGAAGAGTCTCCGTTGGTTATAAACCTCTCGTTCTACCATTCCTAACAGTCCAAGTAAATAATATTTTAAGTCCACCTGGGCAGCATGGTTGGCTCAAAAGTTAGCACCTTTACAGCTCTAGGTCTCAGTTTCGGGTTTCGGCCAGGAGACTATCTGCAAGTAGTTTGCTCACAGTTCTCCCTGCGTTTGGGTGTTTTTTCCCTGAGTACTCCAGTTTCCTCCCACATCCCTAAAACGTGCTGACGGGTTAATTGGTTTTCCCTCAAAAAATTGTCCTGATACAATGTGTTAATGACATATAACTATGGTAGGGACATTAGATTGTGAGCACCTTGGAGGGATAGTTAGTGATATGACTATAGACTTTCTAAAGTGGTGAATAATTTGCTGGCTTTATATAAATATAGGCTAATAATAAATATTTTTCTTAAGGAATATACAAAGGAAGAAAGTGAGGAGATGGAGATGGGGGCATCAGACATATTGGGCATTTTAAAATTTAGGCTAGCATGTCATGTACCCCCACCATCCTGTATATCAGCTGAAAGCAATGAGAGGGCAAGCATGTATGGCTAACAAGGGCTTTGGATGGATCAGTTGGTTCTCAATCTAAACGTTTGTTACAACAGTTATCTTGAGCTTATCCTTATGCAACATTTTTTTACCCAAATTATGTTTTATTGGTGTAGATTCCCTTTATCCCTATAGCAGAAGGAATTCTAAATAAAAAATATATTATGTTTATGCCTTGTAATTGCCTTGAAAATCATAACATTTGCTGACAACACAGATTCTGTCCTCAGCACAATGATAAGTGATCTGACCACAGCAGTGTTTGGATAATTTTCTGTTGGCTATAATCATGCTATCAATACATTGGTAGCAGGGACATTCTACACTAAGGATTCTTCTTTTTTTCTTTTTTTAACAAAGTAGGCAAGGAATAGAACGTGTCTGGTTTTCATTGTCGTTTGTGTTCCCAATGGTCAGAAATTAGTTTTTACTTTTGCTTGAACACTTTTTTAAAGAAACTGTCAGGAAGGAAACAGACTATCAGGGACATAATATAAGTGTTGAAAATGCAAACTGGAATCTAATTTACTGAAAGGGTAACAAGAGCAGCAGTAGTCATTCAATTGTGCTGCGGCGATTATGTGCCAACATGGCACTTTATGATTAGAAGAGGGAGCACTAAAATGGGTTTATCAGTCCACTGATTCTCTTTTTATTACATAGTCACAGGCTGGAGAAGGGACAGGGTTTGTAATCGTTATTCAACTACAGTACAGAAATTAAAGTAAAGCAACTATCCAGACAGACAGTGCTGTGTAGTAGAGCTGTCTTAATCTCAGGACTGAATGGACAGAAAAACATATTGCTTGACAGGCCAAATAGCTCTAGTATTTTCATGCGTTGTCCTTAGTTTTTTGATTGGAGTTTCAGGACAATACAGAGATCTAGGCAAGGTAAGGGTACTGCCCACCCGAATAGATTCCAGAGGTGCAGACATAATCCTGCCACGCTCAACCATATACCTAAGCATTGTGAGCAAAAACACAAATTGACTCACCAAATAATAAACAGGGTAAATGTCAAAACATGCTGCATTGGAATATTTAACCCAACTAAACCCAAAAATGCAACAAAGCAAACAGCAATCATGTTGATAAGTGAATACAAACAGTGTATAGAAGTATAATGGTGGGCAGAATATTTGTTTCCATGGCAAATGTGCTTGTACACTGTTTTTATTCTCATCCCTGAATATACCAAGTGTGTGTGTTTGGGAGTTGGATGTAATCAAATGTGATCATGTAACACCCAAAATCAGAAGAACAATGGATGCCACATTTCCCAACATTCCTGCAAAGCAAAAGAAACCATATGTCTATGTGATAAGGAGCAAGACTTGTAGTCACAAAAAGCTAAATAGCAGAAAAGATAACACACGTAGTACCGCTACAGCCAACCACATGCTAGAATTTAAAAAGTTCAGTTTCAAAGAAAATAAAACATTTTTACTAATCAGCTTGATTGCTTTGAGAATTTGCCTTGTTAATTTGTGTGTTTACTTAAGATTAACCCGAAGGAGACAGCTGCAGTAGTCCTATAGGTGGCTGGGTCATGTGGTTTATTTGGTTAGTTTTCTAACTTCTTTGGTTGTTTTTTTCATTGTTAGGATCCAGTTTTATATATATATATATATATATATATATATATACACACACACACACACACACACCCTTAAAGCTCACAAAATGGCGACCACAGCCATAGAGGAAATGCTGGGTAGATGCCACAATACTTCAGAAAGTTAGGATGAAAACACATTGCCAATTACTTACTTCATGAAGTGCTTCATTGTTGATGCCTCGGAGATTCCAAGCGTCCAATCTTCAGCAGTTTTCCCGATAATAGACTTGTACTGACAAAACCTGAAAAGAGTCAGCAGGGAAGACAGCTTAAAAAACTTAAATGGTTCGCTCCCCTGGGCCAGCATGTTTATTAACTCTGTGCTTCAAATCATTTACATGACCATTTTCATTTCCTCTAACAATTCACATGCAAGGTTTTTAATATTTACCTTTAAACAAAAGAACTATAGATTGATGATGTGACAACAATTTAAAAACGAAGAGCATTTGGTTTTAATTTTAGCAATGTAGAACACCTACGCCAAAACAATGATTCAACATATAAATGATTTTAGGTCCTAAAAACTACCTACACTGTTTCAGCTGGCCATAAATGAGAAAAACAGCAGCACCTCTAAATTCTACTTGTTGCAAATAACTGGAGCATGCTGGTGTTTTCTCATGAAATGGGGATGGGGTGTGGACAAACCCCCAGGATCAATTTTTATCTCCAGGGAAAACAAGTATCATGCAAAATGATCCAATTCTGGAGATCTACTAATGTGTGTCTTTGTACACAATTATTACCAACTGGGCAAGATAGAATTCCAACCTCTCTGTCAAGGAACAGAGACAGCACCACCAATGCTATCCAATACTTCCGGGTGTGTCGGGGATAGCATATGCACATGTGGGCACCATGGTTCCTACTATTGACCACTAAGTTCTGTAGTGACATAGCCACATTCGTCAGCTCAATGTGGCCAGGAACAGTAGGAGATCATTCCATCAAAATCCTAAAGACATCACTAACCAAAGGAAGGGTCATTTCACCTTGGTGTACTCACCCTTTACTTGCCAGTAATTGCTGCACAAAATGATTGCTCATACAATATGTGGCTATGTTTATATGGGCTCCAAATACAGATACCTGGAATAAGTACGCATTTTTACCAATGACCACGTGCTGACTAACTATTGGTTGTGAAAGGGTAAATGAAGCAAAATAGGTCAGTATACACCTCCACGTTTATCTGACATTGCATCGATCTAACCTGATGTTGCACACAATATCCAAGCTATGCTGTCCAATTGATTGACCTGCTAGAAGAGCACTGACATTGTAGGGATAATGAGTTCTGCAAATTAGGAGCACGAGGTTGCTGCACTGCATTTATCACTTCTGTGAATTTAAAGTAGACCTTTCAGTAACTTTACAAGTCTGCATGACTATATTATGCATATAAACATAGAGGATTTATGGTAGAAAAACAGATCTGAGTATAGGTCTTTGGTTGTCCCAAGCATGTTTACATTTTGTCTGACTCACTTCCTTTGATAGAAGTCTGTTCCAATAATATTTTCCAAGACAAGTCTTCATTTAACTCAAATAATAGATGGTCCTTCATAAGTCATAACATACAACAACTGTGCTGCTACAACAACAGTATAAACCCACTAATCATTGCAACTTTGTAGCAAATCACAAGGTAAAAGGCTGCAGTGTGTGGCAAAATGACTGTGGTCATCAAATATATACTGGTAGCTCCACAGGGTTTTCCCCAAATTGGCCTTGGATTATATAAAGACATATGACAACAATAGGGACATTAGATTGTGAGCTCATCTGAAACATAGTTAGTGACATGACTACAGATTCCATAAAGCATTGTGTCATTGCTATATAAATACACCTTTAGGCCAACGGACCTAATTTAGTAAAGCTTTCCAAGTCTGGAGAAGATAGATCATCCTACGAGAACCTGGGTGATCTGGTAAACCTGCAATGGGTCTGGTCAAGGATTGAAAACATTTGCCAACTATAACCAAAGTATTACGTTATTATTTTATTCCAGATTACTGAATCCCCCAGGTTCCCCCATGACACCCTATTTTCCCCAGTCTTGGAGAGCTTTAATAAAACATGTCAGTCCAGGAAGTAAATGCTGACCCTGAATGCTGCCTGAACACAGATGGCCTTTCTTCTGGAGATTAAAGATGATAAAGGTAATGACAAAGGTAGTAATGTGAAATTTGTGGTGATTATTGCCTGCAAGTGTTTCGCCTAAACATCACTTAGGCTTAGCAAATGTTTCCAATCCTGTACCAGATCCATTTCAGGTTTGCTGGACCCAGGTCCACTGATGAAAGTGTATCTTCTCCAGCCTTGGAGAGCTTTAATAAATTAGGCCCACAGTGCCAATTCTGTTCAATGGGCGTTCAATGTGCTCTCCTCCAATGAAATGCACAGCCATCCTTTCCAATCAGTTGTTCATTGATTCGCCAGGACAAATCAATGAATGATGTTGGGGGACTGCTGTACACAACAGATTTGATGTGCATGGGCAGCCTTAGAATACTTCTATTAAAGTATATCTAAAACCAAAACTTTCTCCTTATTTTCTATAAAATAGGGGAGAGGTAAAGCAACTGTTACGTATGTTTTTGCCATCTGTATCCTACTAGATTTTCTTTAAATTTCTGTCCTGCAGATGACATAGAACATAAAAATTTCCCAATTAGCTGATTTTCGCCAAAACAAGTGCCCCATTCGGAGATTTTATTTTTACCCAAGTTCTGGTGATAACTATCATTTTTGGATTTTCTGTTACTTTGTGTCTCAGTGACAATAGTCACACACAGATAGCAATATTAAACCTAAAGGTTCTGTTCACTCCCTGCTTTACATTCTTGTCTGAAAAGAACAAGTTTTGACTAGAAAAAGTATACCTGATGCTACATCCTTTTTAACCTATAAAGGGGAATCTTATTAGGGCTCTTAGAGTAATCAATAATGTAATAAATCTATTTTTTAATTAGAAGTCATAGAAGAAAACAATACTGTGAAATACTCCATGTACAGTATGCTTTGGATTTGTAAATGTAAACATTTATCACAGAAAAGCCAGAGAAGCGCCAGACAGCTGACGGATGGTCGATTGTGGGTTTTAACTATAGCTTAGTCAAGTCAAAGTCTGCACCACCCAGCATTTTTCCTAATGAGGTAAAATAGATGTCAATTATTTCCCTCCCGGTAAACATGGATTAAATTTAGAAAGCACTGTAGTACTTGGGAAGGTAAAATTAACACATACATAGCCAGACCATTAAAACCACTGACAGGTGAAGCAAATATATGATTCCAATGGCACTTGTCAATGTGGGGGATATATCAGACAACAAATGAACAATGAAGCAACCATTTAGCTTCATGCAACTTTGACAAGAGCCAAATAGTGGCGGATGGATACACCCCCAAAATAGAAGATCTTGTGGGGTGCTCATGGTATGCAGTGCTTATATAAGCTATACAGAGAACAAGCAACAGTGTCATGGGTGTCCAAGGTCAATAGATAAACATGGGGCGAGGCGAAAACTCTTTGTTGTAGCACATATAATTCTGGCCATAACAGAAAGGTGTCAAATCACACAACGCATTACACCTTGGTGCACATGAGGTTCCATAGCCAATGCAGAGTGCCTATGCAGAGACCTTTCCACTGTTGAAAGTGCCTATATGTAAATGTAAAAAGTAGACCATAGAGCAATGAAAAAAGCTGAGCTGATCTGATGCATCACATTTTCTTTTAGATCATGTAAATGGGCTGGCACATGCGCATTTTTTACCTAGGGAAAAGAAGGCAGCATGGTGCTCTATAGAGATCTATGAATCAACGATGGAATCTATGAATCAACAGGTCAAAATTGAACTGGAAGCACAAGGGGGACCAATGCAATATAAGCTGAAGGCATTAACGTTTTGGCTGATCAGTTTGTATATATAAAGTATGTACAGTATGAATATACAAATGGACAAAAGGAATCCCAAGAAAGGATTCCCAGTCTCGAACCACCATCATATACCAGGCAAGTTTTCAATAAAGTGGTGGAGGGTCCATTCCCCATTGGATTTTTTTTACAGTCTGTGTTTCCCATTGTAGAGATGTTGCCACACGTCCTGTCCTGGTTACTGGTGAGAGTGATAAGACATAAGGCAAGATGAACTTTGAAAAAAGAAAAAAAATTTAAAACTCTTAAAAGTATGAGCAGTTGGCAGGAAATATTCACCATAAGAACAGGCTAAGGTCAGGGTCAAGTCTGGGTCGGTATCCAAGAAGTCAAACGGGCAGAAAATCATCAAGCAGGTAGGAGATAAGAAGCTGAAGATCCAGAAACCTGTGCCTAGGAGGCTTAAATACGACTAGTAGCCAAAAAGAGGACAGAATACTGATCAGGAACCAATCTGCTCATTGGCTGCAGGACATTCTCTCTAATCCCATCCCAACTGGGGATGCCAAGATGGACAAAGTACATATGACTAAATGGAGGCTGGGGATGCTGCAATCTGCTAAACAGAGAAGCTACCAATGGTATCATGGGTGTCATAAAAGCGAAATCTGGACTAAACCTAATTACAAAACAAAATGTATGTTCTGTCTTGAATCATGGTCTCTGTTGTGCATTTGTTTTTCAGATATGTGCAGTAATCCAGCATGAAACAATTTCTGCCCCTTGTGATTGTTCTTGCATTCATCCCCTGTAAATTTGTACAGGCCGCCAGTAGCGGGTGGGCCTGCTGAGTCTTATCACAGCTCTGCATTCTGCATAAGACAATATATCCTTTTTATGAATTATAAGAATTATTTAAAGCTCTTGTCCAAACCTCTACCCACAACATAAACCCCTGATGACCCCACAAAAACTATTGTGTAGCTATATATAGGGAGACTTCCCTCTGTTCTGGTGTTTCAACCGTTTTTTGCCAACTCCAAATTATTTAGATTAGCATTAGAAAGGTAGGATGTTTAGGGCTTATGTAACAAATTTTAGGGCATCATGTTACATATGTACTAAAAAGCCCACCTTGCTTTTCTTTTCCTAATACTACCAGTAATTAATAAAAAAACATGGATGCCCCTTTTACTTACTTAAATATGTGGTCATGTGACAATGACCTGGACAATTCCTAGTGGGTGTCCAAGTATTGGATCCTCTTAGAGGTGCCGCAAATAGGATAGGCTGCTTTAAATAAAAGCCTACCCATCACTGAGAAAAAAAAACCTCATTCCCGAACCTGCTGAAATCCATTTTTCCTAGAAAAGCAGTAACAAAGAAATATAACCAACAAGCATAGTAAAGTTCCTCTTTGTGTGACATTATAACAGCATGAGTACTATTGATTCACAGTGTGCATCCTTGTAATTTCCACCAACATCTGTCCTATCACATCAAATGACTGCTACCTTCAGAGAGAGACATTCATCTGTACACGCACAATAAAAGTAAAGAGTCTGCCTAGGACACTTGTCTCGTTTGTTTGCCGCCAAATATTGCACTGCTTGACTACATTATGCTCAAATAATACTCAGTAACACTCTGCATGTTCTGGGATGTAATTGTTGTGACAAACCAAGAAGCACACATGGACCTGATTTCTGTGCTGCCATGAGAATGGTGGCAGAGGAGGGGCAGGAATGACTCATATGTCCAAACCGATAAACTTACTGAACACCAAAGCTCGGAAAACATATTCCAAATAGGCCACAGGAACATCGTCTTTCTTTGTAACTTATCGAGATCAACAAAGTCAAAGTGGAGCAGGACTTACTTTTAAATGGGGTTTTTCTTAGCAATGAGCCCCTAAACCAGAACCTTCTATGTGTTTGTGGAAAAGCTTCGAAAGAAATAACGAAAACAATCAAGATTACAAGTTTTCCCCAGTCTATACAACATGGATTTTATGGTTCCCAAAGGGATCTGAATAATGTTTATCAGCAACAGACAGTTCATATTTCATCGTTATAAAGCAGCCAAAGAAGGGAAGATTGACAAAAACAAGGGTGAGAGACATGCAAGTGGCGCATTTTTCACAGGATATTCTAGAGATAATAAAGGTGTCCAAGCAACAGTTTCAAAGCGAGGGGAACAAGGATTTGATCGGACCCCGTTTATTTTTGTAGGCTGCATTAAAGAATTGTCCTCTTTAATTCCTGCCAACCTATCCAATTGATAATGTGGGAAAACTCCACAACACAGTAAGAAAAGCTAACTTGTTTACAGTAAGAGAATGATAGAATCCCTATTGTATTTGTATTTTTGTCTTCATATTTCAGATTTGTTTTCTTGCCTGGTATGACTGCTGTCACCAGGACATTAAGGATGCATTGACGTTACCACAATATTATAATTACCAATGCAACTGATTTTGAATGGTACCCCTACACATTATGGTAATGGTGCTCAGGTGCATTCATCTGTTTTTTTTTCTGAAGTTTTGGTGTGTTGCCAGCCCATCCAATTCCTCTACATTGTGCACGTTATGCAAGTTAACACACCGAGACATCAAGTTTAGAACAAGACCTAGGCTGGAGAAACTTTCTAAAAAGGGCCCCAGAAAGAGTTGTTTCGATCCCTCCAAATTCTGTCCAAAACTAAAATCAACCAAGCTTGACAAGTCATACCCTTAAATCCTTATTTGTGAAAACAGAAGCTGTATACACATTGGTACAGGCCTAATGCGTGGGGCAGAATTTGGAGCACTAGAGCAAAATGGTTGTGTTATTCTTCCTTTCTCAATTCCATAACAGGGTATCTGAAACCATTTTTGTTTTATTTGGATAGAGAAGTGAAGGATTAAAAACCTCTCGCAGGTTTTACTGCCCAGAAATGGTCAACGCTAAAAATTTCAAATTTGACTTGAGATCTAGCCAATCAAAGCTCTGCAACTGCTGCATTTGGCACATTTTCAAGTCAGTGCAACTTGCAATCTACTTACATATAAAAGATGTAATTTTACGTCTCATTCACCATTTCTGTTCTTGTCTATGTCACTTATGGGAAGATTCACCACTCTATTAGTCCTGTCCCTAAATGTGAGATAACATCACACATTTTAAAAAGGATTAAAATAGATGTGGGAAGTGGAATAAAGTAAAGCTGTCATCTACTCTGTTATCTACATAAACCTATATAAAATGTGTTATAGAACAAGAATAAATTACCAAAGGTAGATTTTATCATACTGCAATCTAAAATGTCTAGTAAAGTTTGACTTAGCATAAATCCATAAACAGATCTGCAGCCATGCAGCAGGAAGGTTCAACTCCCGAGACTCATGTAAAGTTGGCTTATGAAATGGCATTGTAGCTACCAGCATTTATGACTCACTCTGATTTTATTCTGCATACTATACGCCTCGTATAATCTTAATTTGGAAAAACAAACATAACAAATCATTCTGCACTTAAATGCTGTTATGAGGTTCAAGCCAACTAGTTTTCATTTTGCAACCTTTTGTAAACTATACAATGACAACACATTCTATAGCCTATATAGAACAATGTGTGTTATATAATATATATTATATATATATAATATAATGCTGAGAAGAGGCAAGCTAATCACAAAACAGTGAACAAATATTATAAGCCAAGATTGGCAGAATTCTAGTTTGGGATTGTGTCATTATATTTGGTAACTATGTCTTGTAACATAGTAACAAAGTATGTCTTTTCTTGAAAAAGAAAATCTCTATACTAGCATTTCTCAAATATTGAATTGGGACCTTAACTAAAATCAAGGACATGTTTGTGATGGGTCAGCACATGACTGTAGTAATGTGAGCCTAGTTTGTTTCAGTATAAAATTAGTGGCAAATGATACAGCACAATTATGTCTTAAATTACATATTACTGCAATCTAAAATGTAGATTATTAATGCAGTTGTGTCACATGTTGCATTCCTTCATATAGGATGTAATATATATACTCACCTCTGACACCTGCCAATCAAACCTGTTAAACAAATAAACTAATATGAATCACAGCACAGCCATGTATAGAGGACTAGAGCACATACAAGACAAAGGGTGGGGAAGAATACATGGAAAGAACACAACCATGAAAGTTAACAGTGCTAATTAAAAGTGTAAAAAGAAAATATAACAATGAATTTATTTTTACTATCTTTACTAAAGCTCACAGAAATAGTGAAGAAAAACAGCAATGTGTTATACTGCTGATACTTTGCTGATATTTTAGGAACAATTCTTGGTTCCAATCCAGCATATTTTTTTTCTTATTTGGGTTCTCTTAAATTGAAATTTTACTTTACTTGTAAAAAGCCATAGCCATGCACAAACCAAGCCCTGTCTCAGCTTCCCTCTTCTTTCCAGGGCCACCATTTTTCTCTCCATTACTTGGAGAAAATTTACTTGGAGAAAAGTACTTACGCGTTACGAGACCGGGTAACGCGTCTTCCTGCAAATGTACAAAAAATTGCCAATCTCACTGCTCATGCATGAGACTGAGTACTTTTTTTTTTTTTTTTTTACATTAGAAGAAAGCCACTTGATGACACACGCCTGATGTCGGGCATGCACAAAAGGAGCAGCCCATTCTCCTGGAATATGTGCCACAAGTATACCAAAAGGATGTGGGTTTCCCGTTTAGGAAACAAGACTGAAGGGGAAATTTTTTTTTTAAAAATGTGATGAAGGGTCGGCTCTAATAAAAAGGTTAAGAACTCCTACTTTATAGGAAGGCAGAAGATTATAAAGAGGGAAGGTCAACCTTTTCTACTAATTCACCATAAAAAAAACTAAAAGTAAACTATTTTGGGATCATCAGCAATTACTTGCCATTTGTTTCTCTGAAGGCTTGTATAGATGTGGTTTCATGGGTCAGCACAGCTCTATCCCTTAAAATGCATCCCATAGCATACATGTGAGTTTGCACTAACAACATAGAATAAAAGTGCATTTCACTTTATTCATTAGTTTGTTTTCTTAATATTATTAATATTACTATTATTAAACAGTATTTATATAGCCCCAACAAATTTTGCAGCGTTGTTCATTAAATAGGGGTTGCAAATGACAGACAGACACAAACAGTGATACAGGAAAAGGAGAGGACCCTGCCCCGAAGAGCTTGCAACCTAAGAGGTAGGAAAGCAGTGCTCATGTGGTTTTAAACCAAACATGAATCAAGACAAACTCAGATTCCAGCCCACAGCATGAGCACAGGTGGTGTTCGACTTGCATCTGCCATTGTTCAAAAGAAAACTGCCAGAATTAAAACAGAGTAAATAGCATCCTAGCAGCCAACCATATAAAAGAAATTCAGCTAAAAATACACTAAAATCTACTTATTCACAATTGAAAATGCCTATCTATAGGAGTACTAATCCATAAACAACTGTGTATCTGTGTATAGTAATGGCCTATTTGTTTTCACGATATGGAAAGCTGCATTAGGCAGACCATTCCAAATTAATGGGCTGCAATGCACTTCAAAACACGCAAAAAAAAAATGATGCAATTTGCCTATTTCACAGCGTGGCTCACAGAACACTGCATTTTGCTGCAGTGCAGTGCACATGAATTGTTAAGTTGTGTTAGTGTGCAGTAAATAATGAATGACACTACAATGGACCAATACACGTACCTTGTTGTGAATGGACCTCAATATTGATATAAAATGAATGGATGGTTTAGGTAGACCTTTAAAGAACATTGAGGATCCCTTATGTGTCCCCTGTGCTTGGTTAAGTAATCACAAGACTACAAAAAGGGGATGTAAATTGGAGCGGTGCTATAATGTCCCTGAGATGCTTCAATACACAATTCTGCTGTGCAGGGTCATCTGGTAGAAGCACAGCAAGGGAGAGGGTACAGAATGGGGGGATGCCTGTTCAAAATTAGCACTGTGGCCTCCATGTATATGGCTATGCACCTGGAGGGCACCTGCGCATACTTTAGTTTCACCTGGGACCTCAAAATATTTGGTATGCTTTGTAAAACTCGGTACTCAGGATGAGCGTCCTGGCATTTCCCTGTAAGCCACAAAGCAAAAAGGGAAACAGTGGAAAGATAAGGGATCCCAAGGGGCTCTTTCATTTACTGAATGCTTGTCCCAGCCTTATGGCCAATACACTATAATTTTTAGCCGCCCAATATTGGCATCCCATGCATTTCTCTAAGAACTCATGTACTTTTAGAATAAGGACTCTTTACTGAATAAGGGTGTTTGTTTGTTCAGCAGGTGACAGGTCTCCAGATTCCTGAGTAATGCACACTGCTGCCATCGCAATGTCTACAGGAAGGTCACTTGTTATTTCCCTGAGGGCGATTAAAGTTTCATGAATTCCAAGCGAGCTGCTCTAACAAGGGATTTACAGCAACCTGAAGAGCCAGCCATGGCTATATATCGTACAGGGCTCTCAGCAAGAGAGGCCTGGCAGCGCCAAAGCATCTGCATTCACCTCACGCAGCAGTATAAGAAGCTTCTCTGCGGCTGAGCACATATTTTTATCCCCCCTACCATCGCCCATTTCTGGGACTTGTGCTCAGAGACTGCCATGCTTATGGCTACCTTGCCTGTGTTCCATGTTTAATTGATTGCCTGTTGCTAGGCAACCTGGGCTCGGGCTACAAGGAGCACATAACTAAGATGTGGAAGAAGATGGTGTCACAGGTTGCAGGGGGACCAGCATCAGCCATTCTTATATATCTGCAGTATTATACACAAGGGAGTGTGCATCTTACAGCTGACCGCGATTAAAGCTGTAAGCTTCAATACCCAGATATAATGAATAAAGAAGAGCTGCTTAATAGAAAGCATTTGTATCTCTGTCTAAATTTTTACAGATCTGCCATACAGCACCGACCTTTATAACAGGACAACAGATCTCAGATGCTATTTAGTAACACAGGTCTTGTCCCTCCCTGAGCCCATGAATGGACAGTAAAAAGAGAAGCAGTCCACTGATGAGCTCACTGTAGGCTGGTAACACACATGCAATATTTGTGAAAGATATTTCCCAACGAAAAAAGACATGAATGAACAAGCACTGTACACACAGCACCATTCTGCTCTATGGAGAGGGAGAACGACAGAGCAGCACCCTGCCTAGCTCTCTCCTATTCCTTTTCATTATGATCATTCTTCGTCTGCGGTTGCTGGAATGACGGACGACGAGCGCTGGACACATGCCAGATTCTCGTCTGATATCAGCCCTAAGGCATTTATCGGATGAGAATCATCTGACATGTGTACGTAGCCTAACTCTGCTCTGCTCTCCAATAAGCTGTGATCTTTCCTCTACAGCTCCTCTGCATTGTGTTGCTTCTCTCTCTCCTAGCCTGAGCTCTGCTCTATAGGAATCAAGGGGGATGATACCAGGTCGTATGTAGGTACGTACACTGCCTGGAGTTTAGCTTTAGACTACGTTCAGTGTGCCAGTGAGGTTGAGGTACCGTTACCATTTTTCCACACACCTGAACTGTGCCCTTGGGTGAAATGCTACATGCAGCATTCCACCTGTAGCCACCTATAAAATGTGAACGGGGAGGAAGTGAGCAGTTTAATAGCACCTGCTTTAAAATGGTCCCACCATCGGGTTGAAGCCTTTAAATGAACTTTGGGGTCTCTTTGCTGACCTCTGTTTAAGCATGTAGTAACGAGTTTCTGCTTGGTTTCATGACATTAGTTTTAGATAATAAAGGGATCCTTCAGAATTTATAGGCAGATGCATTTCACAACCAGTTTACTTACTTCAGCATCTGCATTTCACTTGCTTCAAGACAGATTAGAATCCTCATAGACTTGCATAGGAACACATCACCCCTTTAATGCAAAGAATAAAATCCATTGACACAAGCTCTTAATCTCTAGAATCAATGGAGACTATTGGGCACAATCCATATGGACACATAAATGCAATTTGGCAGCTTAAGAATGATAGGGACTTGTGTCCCTTGTAGAATAGGGACTTGTGTCATCTGCCTCACTTGCCCCATTGCTTTCCCCCCCCCCCCATTTAACCTTTTAGGATTTGAAGGTTGATGAACACCCTTAGAAATGAGCTCCACATTGAAGGCACTTGGTGAGATTAAGATCTCTTGGTCCACTGGCCATTATAATCTCCACAGTTATGTGGTAATATTTCTAACCAGAGCAGCATTGTGTGTCCATCCCAACCTTGCATTTAGTAAATTTTGAGCGTTTCAGGTTACTTTTTTGCTGTTTTCTTTTTGTGAAAAAAAATCAGACCAATAAGGGATCATGTTTTGGCGCAAGATGGAAGCAGTTTAAAATCCATTGAAGACTAAACAAATAACCAAAAGTAGAACTATAGCATAAAACGTAAAATCAATCTGTACTGCAACATTCAAAGTAAAATATTTTTGTCCTTGTGTTAATCACCTATTCTGCAAACCCCATGGTAATCCTGCCAAACAGCACTACCTGTCATTTGTGGATCCATCAGTTCCTGCATCTGGGAATGACAGCTCAGTTGTCCTGAATAAATCTGCTGGGTTTGCATGGACTACAGCATGATGGGGCAATGCAGTGTATGGGCATGAATTAAAAATTGTTTCTAGCAAAAGAAAAAAAAAAGTGTTTGGCTCCTGATGTGAAAATTAGGTTTCAATGTTCGATAAAAGCAACATATGTGAAGAAAATCCTGACCGGATCCTGAGTTCACAGGAAAATACTGCAGAGAATGTTATACAATAAATGTGTGTGGTCTGAAGAAGGAATCAGAAGGGTTGATTTTAAATGTTGGAAGTTCCAAAAGCAAAAAGCGTTTTCTGGAAAATGTTGACTTTTCAGTGGGTACCCAACCTCTGGTCCCATCAGTGTTCTCCCCGGCCCCTTGTAGCCAGGCGCACCACTCGGCACTTTTAAGTAACCACTCGGCTGTTTTTGGGTGGTTACTGATGAGCTGGGTCACAATACAGGGGCTGCCACCCACCTACAGCTCCTTTCCACCAGCTTAAAAAAATTCTGGGGATAATAATTCTCATTAATTCAATAATTGCCCATACTTTTCTACTGTGCAACCTCTCATGCTTCCTTGTGTGTAGGGGCCATTCAGGGCCATTCATGGAACTAGCAGCAAATGGAATTGACAAAAGTTCATCTTTAAAATTCATGAACTGTACTTTACTTTCAACATTCTGCATTATTATATAATTGCAATTCCAGCAAATTACTTGGAAAGAGGTCAGCTCTAGTTACAAGAATACCTGTGATGTTAGAATAGCTCTCCTCTACCAATAGGAAGATAGCACATGGTTTCCATGTAAGTCGCCAACTGCTGGATCAGAACCCTCCACACATCTGTGTCCTCAGCATTTGGTGCAGAAGAATGAGATTATTTTAAGGAAACCCTTACTAGATCCCCTGGAAGTCAGATGCCTTTCTGGAATAGCACATACCAGTGCATAACACTTGGTTTGTTCTATAGGAGAAGAAACCAATTTGTCCAAACACAGACATTTACAGTTTTTCACCATCAGGTATTGCTAAGGACTGACCTGGAACTCCGTATCCTGAACAGACATTTCAGGCTTTTGCTGTTGCTTGCAATTTGAATCACAAGCTACCTTCCTATATTATTCAGGGTTCAACAAGCAGAATAGTACCAATGGATACCAAGATCTACCCAAATGGTTACGATCAGTACAAAGCCAAGTGAAGACATCACCCACCCTGTATAAATCATTAATAATAAAGAATAATGCACCAGGGAATCCAACAGAGAATGACACCTTATCTTTAAGTATATTTATAGAGCAGTGGCTGTGACATTTATCATACACCTACCAGACAACAGGATCTACAGGATCTCCCTAAGGTAACCAATATGGTAACCTAGCAAATTGCAAAGGGTATAGTGCCCAACCTTTATGCTTTTATGAGAATGGCAAATCCTATGCTGGAGTGTCAGAATTCTTGAGTAACATGAATACATTCCCTCCCCATTCACCCCAACAATGATTTGACTGTAAAGGATTTGGAAGGTTAAAGCTTAATGAACCCCCAGTAACCTCTGAAGGAACCCTCGTTGAGAATCACTGGTTAACAGGACCAGGGTTCCTCCAGAGGTTACTAGGGGTTCCTTGAGCTTTGGCTCATTGACCTCCTATGTCAATTTTTTTTTCAGTCAGGGCTCCATGGAACCCCAGGGTTGCTCCAGAGGTTGGTAGAGTTTCCTTCAACTTGTGATGGTGATCTCATTATTTTCAGGTCAATGCCACTTGTTAAAGTCAGTACCATGACACCCAATCTCTTTTTTATATCTGTAGGGTGAGCATTCTTTCCACTGACAACCAACGTAAGGTGTATCTTCTCCATTGACCTCCAATGGTTTTAGGAAGGGTTCCCCAAGACCTGAGATTACTGCACCAGTTTGGCAGGGGGAAAAAAGATTGAGAAAGGCTAATCTAAACCCTAATTTAGATGATTTTACTTTATTTCATCCTTAATGTATCTCAGATCTGTATAACATCAGCAGTGTTGTTAGCATTGTAAATAGACCTGGAGCACCCAGAGCGGCAGAAGCAGAAAGCTGGGAGTGGTCAAGTTATGCTGACAGTCTAAAACCCTGTGCCTGGCACATGGCACATCTTTGCCGCAATTCTTGTACCTAGAGAATATGCCATAATAACTGTGCCACCAATGGATGTCCCAAAGAGAACTCTAAAAATTAGCACAATTATATTTTGCAAAAATTATTTAGCAAAAATTAAAAAAATCTTCAAGCTATTCAGGGACTATTTAGCAACCAGCAGCTACTGGGACAACAAATACTTTGGTCATGAGTATGTAATGTACTGTATGGCATAATGCAATATACAATATGGATGAGAAGTATGGAAAATACAGTGGGTAGGTTTTAGGACAACTGTAAAGCAGAGTGCAGGGGTCAGGAATGTGTAAAATACAAAGTGCAGGAGTCAGGAGTGTGGGATGTAGAAAGGGAAGGGGTAAGGACTGTGCAACTCGCAAAGTGCAGGGGCCGGCAGTAGATAATACACACAGTGAACATACTGCAAAATGTGCAGAGGTCAGGATCACCTTAAGTACCTGGGTGAGGGGTCAGAAGAGAGTAACAAAGTTACTTAACAAAGTTAAGGGGTTAGGAGTGAATAACACACAAAGTTAAGGGGTTAGAAGTACGTAAATGTATAAATTCTAAAGATCATAAGGTACCACGCACAAAGTGCAGGAGTAAGGAGCATGCAACGCAGAAAGTGAAAGGGTCAGGGAGCATAATGCACAGAACACAGGGGTCAGGTGTATGTAAAACACAAAGTGAAGGGTTAGGAGCATGTAAAGCACAAAGTACAGGGGTTAGGAGAACCTAACACACAAAATAAAGTGGTGAGGAGCACGTAATATACAAAGTGCAACAGAGTGTGTAAAGCACAAAGTGCAGATGTCAGGAGTACATAAAATGGACAAAATATGGGCGTCAAGAATACCTAATGCACAAAGTGATGGTCAGGAGCTTGTAAAGCACAAAGTAAAGGGGTCAGGAGCTCATAACACACAAAATACAGGGGTCAGGAGTACCTAATGCACAGAGTGCAGGAGTCAGGAACATGTAAAGAACAAAGTGAATGGGTCAGGAGCACATATCCCACAAAGCGGAGGGGTCAAGAGTATCTAACACACATAGTGCTGGGGTCAGGAGTTTGTAAAGCACAGAATGCGGGGATAAGGAGTATCTAATGCACATAGTTCAGGAGTCAGGAGTATGTAAAGCACAGAATGCAGAGATCAGGAGTATCTAACGCACATAGTTCAGGGGTCAGAAGTATGTAAAACACAGAATGTGGGGGTCAGGAGCATGTTAAGCTCAGAATGCAGGGGTCAGGAGTGTATTAAAGGACATGGATCAGGATCAGGAGTATCCAACGCACAAAATACAGGGATCAGGAGTATCTAACTCACATAGGGCAGGGATCAGTAGTATCTAAAACACATAGTGCAGGGGTCAGGAGTATCTAACGCACATATTGCAGGGGTCAGGGGTATCTAACACACATAGTGCAGTGATCAGGAGCATGCAAGGCACAGAATGCGGGGTTCAGGAGTGCATTAAAGGACATAGTGCAGGGGTCAGGGGTATCCAATGCATATAGTGCAGGGGTCAGGGGGGTCAGGAGTATCCAACGCACATAGTGCAGGGGTCAGGAGTATCCAACGCACATAGTGATGGGGTGAGAGTTTCCAACGCACTTAGTGATGGGGTCAGGAGTATGTAGCGCACATAGTGCAGGGATCAGGAGTATGTAACGCACATAGTGA
>NC_092858.1:19491508-19528747 GCF_032062135.1 Pyxicephalus adspersus
GGGGTCAGGGGTGCCTATTGCAGAAAGTGTATATTATTCCCCACTGATCACAGGTTATCCAATGCATATTGATATTTATTACACATTACACAGTGGTAAATAGAAGAAGGAGGCAGGATATAAATATATATTGTAACTCTAATCCATCCCAGCAGCAAGCATCGCAATGCCTGGGTTACCATGCCTACAAGAATGGCAATGCAGCAGATGTCTATGGAATGAATGGCGATACGGTGCGGTGCAGGGAATGTGCACAGTGCTGCATAGCAGGCAGTCATAGTGGGGTGAGGGGGTCTCACCTGCTGATTGTGTGGCCGGGCTCCGGTGGTTCAGGGTCCCATGCTCAGGCTGCTCTCGCTCACTGTGTCCCAGCGCTCCGCTACACGGGAGCGTGCTTCCAGGAGCAAGCACAACACAAGCGCGAGCACATTGCGGGCACGAGCACAGCAGCGAGAAGAACACTGGCGCGCCCCCCGATACCTGTAGCCAATCCGAGCGAGTGTTTTTCTGACCACGCCCACTTTATCAGCTTGGTACCTTAGCAGCAGTGATGCGTATGTTTATATACAAGGAAAGGTGATCTGTATTCACAGACACTGTGTGAATTTGGGCTCAGATACGCAATAAACTAATAATGTTGTCGAACTTTGGATGGTGATACAAGGAAACCCCCAAATAATAGCCTAGTGCACCAATAAGAGGAGCAATTGAGACCATGGCAACCACCTTAGGTGCTGGCATCCTGGCAGGTGTCCTATTGGATACCTGTGTCATGTGATGTATGCCCCACCTAGCCACTATAAAAGGCTGAGGCAGCTGCAGTTTTGTAGTGCGATATATTCTTGTGGATGGCAGTGAAGTTGCTGTCACTTATCCTCGTTCCATCGCAAGGCGCCACCATCTTCCTTCTATTCTTCCTAAAAACGATCTCTGGCTATCTTTATTGCCTTTATTGGAAGTCTATCCCTGACGGAAATGCTGGGTTTCCCTGGCAACCAACGCTAAGTTGCGCATGTGTAACAAGGTGGAAGTATTTGTGGCATTACAAGTGTCAGGAAAGGTTAAAGAACAACATAAAACATTTAGGTGCTGTTTAATTAAAACATAGTACAGGTAGTCCCCGGGTTACATATGAGATAGGGACTGTAAGTTTGTTCTTAAGTTGAATTTGTATGTAAGTCGGAACAGATACATTAATTTAATAAATGTAATTAGGACAGATGTTTGTCTCAACATATTATTAGGCGGTGTGGTGTCAGTTACTGTAAAAAAATAACTGAAAAAAAACTGAACCAGGAAACCAATCAATTAGTCTGATGGCTATCGGAGCTTTCACCTTGGGATCATCTGTTGGAGTCTGTATGTGCAGGCTTCCTGATGTCACAAGAGGAACTGTCTAGGAACCTAAATGCTGCTGGATTTCTACGTATCCAACATAGGCCTAGGTGACCAAATCTGCCAGAGAAACAACCACCCGCTAGAGATTATTATTACACAGTGTTTGTATAGCGCCATCATATTATGCCATGCTGTACAAAGTCCATAGTCATGTCACTAGCTGTCTTTCAAAGGAGCTCACAATCTAATGTCCCTCCCATAGTCATATGTCTTTAATACAGCCTAAGGTCAACTTTGAGGGCAAGCCAATTAAACATATTTTTGAGATGTGGGAGGAAACTGGAATACCCAGCAGAAAACCACACAGGCACAAACTTCATGCAGATAGCACCCTGGCCGAGATTCAAACCTGGGACCTCACACTACAAATGCCAGAGTACTTACCTAATATCCAGGTTCAGAAGCACCAGGAGATTTCTGCAGTCCCAAACTTGGGGTCACTGTCACAAGCATCATACTTTAATACTCATACTTTAAGTGGACAGGGAAGGGATTGTGTCTGAAGTGCCTTTAGACCATTAGTTTACAATACACAACTCCTGTGGGTTTTGAAGTTTCATTTTTAAATTGTGGACGATATTAGTATTAATAATATCTGTAATTGTTTTATATATTTTATAAGGAAACATTAGCAGCTAAATATGTGGGAAAGAAATATTTGTTAAGCACATAAGCGTTTGAGAAATAAGAAAAATAAATCTCTGGTACACAAGGGGGTTATATAGAAGAAAATGCTATGGAGCCTCAATGTGTAAACTAAAAAAAACAAACAAACATAAAAAAACATGAATGCCTTTAAAATATATAAGGGTAAAATATTAGAAATAATCTGTTCCACCTTTAACTAACTAAAGTTCCCCATTAAGAATCTTGGATCAGACAGACGATGTCCCTTCTGAAATAATTCCTCCTACCTGCCTGATCACTCCAGGTATATCTCAAAAAGTTTAGCTGTGCATGCTCAGCATCATCATTGGTTGCCAGGATATCTTTCCCTACGCATGTTCATAGCCCAGCCAATCAAAGATCGTCTACAGAAAGAGAATAAGGAAGAAGATGGCGGCACCCTGGAGACAAGGTGAGTAGCACACGTTTTAACATGGACACCTTTAATTGAATTGGACTCATCCAATCAGGTACACTGGCTTTCAGTAAAATATTCTGTAATGCACAAATACTACTTTCAGGTTGTCTTTTCATTATAATAAACTTGTGTTATTCGAACCATGCGCGCCATCAAGAATGTCATTGTCTTTCTGTAAACATTACAGTTTATTTCCAGGGCCACCATTAAGCCTGTGAGAAAATATTTGTTAAAAGCTTTTGGATAGACATGTAGCATCATTTGTGTTTCTGGACAAAAATTGGCAGCTAAAGCTACGTACACACTTCCAATTATTATCGTTTGTAAACGAACGACGAACGATCCTGCACGATGGTCAACGATCGTCGTCCAATCCGATCCGCCGGTCCGGTCGTTCATTTCCAACGACTATCCTCGTTCGTCGGTGTCGTTGGTTACTTTTTTTACAAACGACTTTTGGCCAAACGGTCGTTCGTCGTTCATTTCCAACGATAAAAATTGGACGTGTGTACGCAGCTTTAGAGTGAGAGAGAGTCAGAGAGCAGAATTCATTTTAAGATCATTTTAATTAGAAAGTAATGTAACTTGTAAGCCTTTATTTTGCATACAGAGAGTTATTATTTCACTTTCCGTTATAGGGTGACAATACTGTTTGATGCAGCAGCACGATCACCCCAAGAAGGGTGGGCAGGCTTAGATGGACATTCATTTAAAAGGACTTTCAAGAAAAGGTACACAAATAAAAGCCAATCACCAGGGGCTCTATTTAAAAAACAGGGAATCTGACATTCCCTAAAACAATCCCTGGTGGGAATGAATTACTGACATTGAAACACATGGGACCTGATTCAATAAAGCTCTCCAAAGCTGGAGAGGTCAACTTTCATGAGTGAGCAAACCTCAGTTGGATCTGGTCCAGGCTTGAAAACAATTGCTAACAAATAGCAAATGACTTTTAACCAAACCATTCCAGGTTTGCTGGATCACCCAGCTTCACCGAAGAAAGTATATCCTCTCCAGCCTCGGTGAGCTTTAATAAATCAGCGCCATGGACCTGGAAGATTCCCAAGTAGGGATGTCTGTTTCTGCTTTATAAATAGAGCCCAAGATGCCATTATTAAGCAGTTACAGAATTTTTTTTTATCATATAAAAAGCTATTGTATGGTATACTCAACTTGCCCTCCCAACTGCTTCTATTTTACTATGTGGGAATGTGCTGCATTTTCAGTGAGGTTGTTGCACAATTACTGGAAGTGACATGTTGCTTCTGACTATACAGTTGCTTTTCCACCTCTGGAGAGAGATCTGCACCACAACCGCACTCAACTACATCCTGGAAGGATGTTCTTGGGTTCAGGTTGGCATAAGATGGGGCACAAAACATCCCCATCACCATTTCATGCACCTCATGGCAGTGAGAGCCATTGTACATAATCACATTCCCATAAAAATTAATCATAAAACATTATTACCAAATTCTGGACCTTTTATACAGGGAATACTACTCCATAAAGCCTCCACATCTATAGAGACCAATAGGGCTTTGGGGGCACATAGACACCCCCTGCCAATTGCAGATGATTCTGAAGTGTCTTCTGGAAGACTAATCACATAGGGTCCCAAGTGTGCATCACCACTATGGGGGTGTCAGATGTTTTCATAGGATCTACGCAAAAGCATAAAACAATGCTGTTTTTAGATTTTTTTTTTTGTGTTTTATATTATACTTTCATTTAAATTAATAATTCTAAGAATTCCCTGTAACCTTTATATACTTATGCCGACTCATGTCCATACCACATTTTTTCTTAAGCCCATACACATAACCTTATATTGTCATGATGATGATATTACCCATTTATCAGAAGGTATTATTGTGATGTTAGAATTCTTTACTTTTGTGTTGGCATCTGGCCATGCCAACATAATATTTCTAGCCAACCTATGTATATCAAATCATACAGAACTGATTGTGTTTTGTCCTCACCCCAACCCTTGGCCTATTATGTTCAACAGAGTTCTACCATTTTACCTTTTCTTTATCCAGATCGCATGCTTTGTATCTATTTAATTGTTAGTGTATTGTTCCTTGATTTTTTCTTTTTCATACTGGCTTTTGGAATATCCGTAAAACTAATAAATATAATTATTTAATTAAAAAGAATAAAGAATTCTTCTCCAGTGTTTATAAGCCCCTCTTTTGTTCTTTGAATAAATTAAACATTCCAAATTGTCTCTAGTGCTACATCCCAATTATAACACCTTGTAAAGTTGGCAGCTACAGCTATTGTATGCCCAGGAGTGGCAAACCACACTGCAGGTAAACAGATTTGCATTTGGCAGTGGCACAAATCTCCAAACATCCATCACACATCCAAAAGTGGCTTGTCCTTTGTGGGAACTGCAGCCATATGCACAAAATTTTCCAAATTTCCAACTTTGTTGGGACCGCAGTTGAGCCCATAGCAGAATTCTGAGACTCGCTGTTGATCTGAAATGGCCTGAAAGATCTATTTATAAAACATAAAATCATTTATCAGACATTCCTTGGTAGAGAATCATTCCCTGCCGATGAAAACACATGGAGATGAATAATGTTTCACCAGACAATGTTTGCTGAATGGCAGATGCACCGATAAAACTTTATAGGACAATCTATTAAAGGCCAGTATTTTATCACAAGCAAATAAAACAATACTTAAAATGACAAATATTAAATGTATCAATGTGTCATATACTGTCCTTTTCTTCCCTCTAACATATCATTATATCAATATTCACAATACTGATTGTTTATTAGCTTCATAAATAATCTGCACTGAGAAGAATAGAAATCGCCCTCTTTCACAGACAAATTCAGCTTCCATTCTGGTGTAATGGTACACAACATGTAAAGACCAGCTGACCTATTTCAGAATATATTTATTATTTTACAACCAAGTTACCAATCATCACACAAAATTATCCTATCAAAGAGGTCCGCAAAAAGAGTACAATTCTATTTCTATTTGAACACTGATTATACACAAAGTGTAAAAGTTACAGTAAGTAGGTACAACATTGTGCATACTGTACAGCAACAGATTACGTAGTGTTCATCCGCAGGTTCTATTTTTTTCTCTATAAATAGGGAAATTGGTAGTTGGGTTTAACCTAACCAGACATCCAAATGCTGCAATAACAAGCTGTATGGGAAAGTTCAGAACATATAACTTATTCTCTAAACTTTTATTTTGCCACTGGGGCAAGCTCACACTTCTCACAAGAGCTTTATTGACATCTAGTGGTTATAAAAAAAACTGCAGTGACAGGACTTCAAGTATTAGTAAAACAGTCATAGGCTCCACAAAGAAAAATTGCAATCAGGCAAGTTTTTTATTGCAGAAGGGACATAAATCATGCTTACCGGCCTGTTTGCTATCTTCTTTTCTGAGAGCAGGATGCCGGGATATTCCAGGGGCTGTCCAGACCGAATTAGCTCACAGACATTTCAACCCAGCCAGGCCAATCAATGTGGCTGAAGATCAGCAATCTGGAGAAGAAAAAGATGGTGTCATCTTTGACAGAATGGGGACAGGTGAGTGTATTTCAAAAATTGCATCAGGCAGGTAAGGTTAATTTATTGCAGAGTGGACATCGCCTGTCCCTTCTCCAATTAAGGACCTCACTGATCACGGGTTTAGTTCTGCTGTAAGGAAAGTGACAAGAAAAATACAGGTAGTCCCCAGGTTAAGGACATCCAACATACGGACGACTCCTGGATACGAACGGGGCTTCTCTGTGCAGCATGGGGGAGGGGGCGGTTTGCATGACTTGCAGAAGAAATCTTTTGCTAAACACAGCTGTGACTGAGCTCTTCTACAGGCTCTTATAACTCTTTAATGACCAAGACAAACTCTGCAGTTGCTTATTTTTGCATATCAAAGCACAGCTTGCTCCCATGAGTTAATGAAAGTTAATGAATATCTAGGCTCCATAAAGTTTTTTTTATGTTTATTTGTTTAGCTTTGTTTATGATTAACTCACAGTGAGAATTTTATACAGTAACTGACACCACACTGCCTAATAATATATTGAGACAAACATCTGTCCTAATTGCATGTATTAAAATAATGTACCTGTTACGACTTACATAAAATTCAATTTAAGAACAAACCTACAGTCCCTATCTCGTATGTAACCTGGGGACTACTTGTACTATGTTTGCAAACTTCTGAGGAAGTCAGACCATTCCAAATACTTAGGGTGAAAATTTTAAAACTCGCTGTATAACCCCCCAAAAGGATTTTTATACTAACATATAAATTTAGCTTATAATTTAAGATGTCTAATAAAGGTCATGTTACAGACAGAATTTTTTACTTTTTATTGATTATATGACAATTCCAATAAGTCTCAAATTACATATTCTTTATGATTTGGAATCATTGCCTTTAATTTGTTTACCATGAGTCAATTTATTTTTAGCAGTAAGTTTCCAGAATATTAGCCCATTCCTTCAGACTTTGCTTTTTCAGTTCATCCTACAAATCTTCATTTGGATTCAGTTCAGGGGTTTGTGATGGAGACTCCTATAGATTGACCCTAAGTCTTTTGCCACAACTGTAGAAGTATTCTTGTGGCAATTGTCCATATGGATGACCATGTGATTGAAGATGATCATTTGTGATTGAGCTTAGGCTTCCTTGCTGAGATCTACAGATGTTCATCCAGTATAGTTACAGAAAGTTTCTTCTTAATGATGCCATCTGTTGCCATTGTAAAGTGCTCCCCCAAAACATAATGCGCTCACCCTAATTTTTGATGGTTAGGATGGGGTTCTTTGGCTTGCAAGCCTCAGCTCTTTTCCACCAAACACAGTGATGGTGGTTATGGCCAAGGTGTTCTATTTTGGATTTATCAGATCAGGGGACTTTTCTCCAGAAAGTAGGATCTTTGTTCCCATTAGTCATTGTAAACTGTGGTCTGGCTTTAGGAGCAATGGCCTCAGGTCATGTGAATATAAGAATTGTTTTCACTGATTTCTGATTTTCCTGTTATGTCAAATACGCAGCAAGTTTGATAGTAGGCTTTATATTTTGTCCATATTTTGTCATCCCACATGGGATATGAGCAGGTGCTACTATACCTGAACTTTTGTGTGTCTACCAACTAAATTATATTGCTGTCTTCTTTGGCGTACCGTCCTATAAACTATGAACTCCCACAGTTATATTTACTAAGGAAACGTTTCTTTCAAGGTGAAATCCTTTTGCCATGTTCCATGATTTGGGATGTTAAACCACTAGATTACCAATTGGAAAATCAATGAAATATTCAACATTTCTAAAAATGCTGGATGCAAATATCCCTCTGGAAATTGCTAGTTGTTAGGTCTTCATACCCGATCAGACTTTATTTGGGCCCTATTTATAAAACAGAGAATCAGACAATCCCTTTTGGGAACTTTCCAGGTCCATGTGTTTCAATGACAGTAATTGATTCCCACCAGGGAATGTTAGATTCACTGTTTTATAAATAGAGCCCAAATAAAGCCTGATCTGATATGAAGACCTAGCAATTTCCAGCAGGCTATTTGCATGCAGCAATTTCAGAAGTGTTCAATATCTCATTGAGTTTCCAATTGGTAATCTAGTGGTTGAACAATACACATGGCAAAATGATTTCACCTTGAAAGAAACGTTTCCTTGGTAAATAATTCAGCCACAAAAGGGCCATTCCAACCTGCTAGCATTTTTCCTAAGGGCCATAGGAGATAGTTTATTTACAGGCATCCCTATTTAATTTCTCTTAAGGGAATTACAGTTGTTCTCTATGAAGTTGCTAAGTTTGCAGCTATTTATTGCTCAGTCCCATTGACCCTGTGCAGCATTTCATGTCAATCAAAGTTACTCAGTGAGAAATGCTCTGCGATCACCTCTATGGCTTACTCACAAGTTGCTGAAGCAGATTTATAGGAGTAAATGCTAACATAATGATGAATTTGATCTGTAGCTGGGTAACTCATGGCTGTTAATCACTGGCATTTCCAATTTGTAGATGTGGTCATGGCAGCCGTAACTGTACACTGCACATGTGTCTCAGAATGCCTCCAGTAAGTGTCAGAAAGAAGTAACTCTTATGTTCCAGATTCATCCCTGCTCTGCCAATAGGGAAAGCTGAAAATTCTGGATCCAAAGGAAGTTTAGAAGAAGATAACAGCATGGAGCGGTTGGGGGTGTCTATGTTGCATGGCTGAAGAAGGGTAACGTGTGAGGTAAGTCTACCATACTGTGCTTTTATTATGCTGTGAGTCCTAATATGTTTAGTAAAAAAATTCTTGCTATTCTTTGGAGGCTTTTGTTTAAACACCATCAGGGTATTAACTGTAATCCAGACAAAAAAGCTTCCCATTACAAGTTTTTATTAGTTCCTATGGAGCTTTGGAAAAACCAAGCTCGCCATAACCGCAAATATGATTTAAGGATTCTACACCTATCCCACTTGGGACCATACATTGGAAAAACATTACGGCTCTTATAAATATACTCATCAATGAGCTGTGCATTCATTTGATGCCATATAACAAGAAGAAAGACTTTAGGGCATGTGAACAAACGCAGCTTTGCTAATTGGCAGATGTTTAGAAGAACCCAGCATCTTGTACATTAGTGAGAGTCATTAACGCTCCATTTCTTATTATTGCAGAAATAGATGAAGCTGCTTTAAGTTTCCTCCGGGGCCTAGTTTATACAGAAACATCTGCATCAAGAGGAATGGAACTGGTTTCTGCTTGGCTCTGCTAGCACCACCTGTTAAGCTGATCATAAACAGCCTGTGCCACCATTGCTTGCCATCCTCGAGCTGTTTTCGATGAGAGAAGTAATGAGCAAAAAGTTATTCCTAGGTACAAAGAAGAGGAAAAGATCAAAGTAACACATTGCCAAGCAAGAAATAGACATGCACATACATTTTCAGCCTTTCTGAAGACAGTGCATGGGTTTACACTACTATTTTTTTTATTAATCCCAGATTCTGAAAAAGTAATTTTTTAGTTTTTTGTGTAGGTTTACTTTTTTTATTTAATTTATTTCTTGAACGTTCTCTAAACTGTTCTGAGCATAACTGTGGATTGGAAGCAGTTCTTACGTACATGAAGTCGGCAAACGTACCAACTCCTAAAAAAAATAAATTGTAATGAAATAAAAGATTAATAATATGTTAAAATGTTCTATTTTACAGATAATAGTCATAATTGCAGGGCTTGCTCCTATTATAGGTGTGCAGTACATTTTACAAAATACACACACAATGCTGGTCACATTCCTATGTGTTTCTCACCCCAATAAATGCCTAATGTAGCATATTTTACCCAAATATTGTGCATCCTGTCACAGGGCAGTGCATTCCATTGTAGTAAGTTATGGTGCTAATAATAATGAATGATAACCCAGCACATCAAGGCACATGCTGTGCGTTGCTGTGATTTATGTTTATTCACATTTTACCCCAACACACTAGTGAGAAGGAGCCCTGAACTGAGAAGTTATTTCGGTAGTGTCAAGTTCAGCTGTGCTAATATGTAACCTTACATTCATAAATCATTTTAATGTGAATTATACTTTGGAAAAAGTGTTTTTAATTGTTTTAGTTTCTGTAGTTTTACCTTTGATTTCTTTTAGTAATATCAAAGGATGTACTTTTTTGCCTACTAAAACGTTTCTGATTTTTTTTTTATAAATTGTTACTTTATG
This sequence comes from Pyxicephalus adspersus, assembly GCF_032062135.1. Lineage (NCBI taxonomy): Eukaryota > Metazoa > Chordata > Amphibia > Anura > Pyxicephalidae > Pyxicephalus > Pyxicephalus adspersus. The sequence goes on from NC_092858.1 coordinate 19,501,725, forward strand.
CTTTAAACCTTTTAATAAATATAACCTCATTGTTTTAATGTTGTAAGTCTTTTGTTTAAGCTCACATGTACGTTTTGAGGTGGGGGTTGGCTTCTGAGCAGCCAGGCAATATGCCCACGTGTGAACTTCCCATATATATCTGTCCGTAACACAAATCACACTAAACTCTGAAGTCAGTGCTGAGGCCAGATTTCCTCCACTTGTCCTCAGCTGCACGAACAGTCTTTTGTAGACGTTTGGTGTGATTGTTGTGCCAGGGATGGGCGTAAGCAGGGTTGGGGTAGCAGAAGGTGACGGGGCAACTTTATCTGGAGCCTGTAAGGAACTTACCCGTCCTGCGAGCCCGCGGCGTCCCTGGGGATCCCAGCCACAGAGGGAGAAGCAGCTGTAGCAGGCAGCATGGCCGAGGCTGCTGCTCTGCTCGCAGCGTGTCTCTCTCTGCAGGCAGAGGGATCCGCCCTGGACAAACTACTGTTTGGCCAGGCGGCATCCCTTGCATCTCTATGGACGTGGTTACAGAAACTCCTGTTCTCAGCACTCCTTTGCGCGCCTCTTGTACCTCCCGAGGGCGTGGCACTCGGCTGCCTCGCCGCGGGGCGGGACATAGTTAGTTTGAATTCCATGTGGGCAATCGGCTGCAGGGGATTCAGTTACTGTCCAATCAAATGGTGCCAGGTGGCGCAAGGTCATTGGTCACTCTGGCCATTTAAGGAGAACCTGTCCTGTATACCATTGCCCGCTATAAGCCTCTGTGAACACAGTGAGCTTGGGTGCGTCCTTGTATTGGTTTATGCTAATCACATTTGTCATTTCCATAGCGACCTGGTCTGAACCTGACTCTTGCCTGAACTCAAGTCAGTGCTGAGGCCAGATTTCCTCCACTTGTCCTCAGCTGCACGAACAGTCTTTTGTAGACGTTTGGTGTGATTGTTGTGCCAGGGATGGGCATAAGCAGGGTTGGGGTAGCAGAAGGTGACGGGGCAACTTTATCTAGAGCCTGTAAGGAACTTACCCGTCCTGCGAGCCCGCGGTGTCCCTGGGGATCCCAGCCACAGAGGGAGACACCTCTGTAGCAGGCAGCATGGCCGAGGCTGCTGCTCTGCTCGCAGCGTGTCTCTCTCTGCAGGCGGAGCGATCCGTCGGCGGCATCCCTTGCATCTCTATGAACGTGGTTACAGAAAGTCCTGTTCTCAGCATTCCTTTGGATGTGCAAAGTAGTGCACGTCCTAGGGATGCTGTGGGAAGAGGTGTGCACGCTACCATGCGTGCCTCTTGTACCCCCCGAGGGCGTGGCACTCGGCTGCCTCGCCGCAGGCGGGACATAGTTAGTTTGAATTCCCTGCGGCCAATCGGCCGCAGGGGATTCAGTTACTGTCCAATCAAATGGTGCCAGGTGGCGCAAGGTCATTGGTCACTCTGGCCATTTAAGGAGAACCTGTCCTGTACACCATTGCCCGCTATAAGCCTCTGTGAACACAGTGAGCTTGGGTGCGTCCTTGTATTGGTTTATGATAATCACATTTGTCATTTCCATAGCGACCTGGTCTGAACCTGACTCTTGCCTGAACTCTGCCTGCCCTGACCTCGGATTGTTCCTGACCTGCCTTTAGATATTCTTTTATACATTGTTTAGACTCTATAGCCTTTGGCTTTGCCTGGAAAAGCTGTTTTTTGTTTTCTCTGCCTTTTTAGAATTTGTTATACATAGTTGCATTCTATTAGCAGCAACATTTATCAATGGTTTTGTCATGTCTCAGGAAACTTTTACCAGTTCTACATTGGCCTTCACATAAATAGATGAATGGGAAGTGTATTACCAGCAGTAGCCAGTTATGTAACTTTCCTTTTTGTAAATCTTGCTAAAGATATCTTTTTGAATTCTAAAGACTGCTGCTTGCTTTGCATTATTTTTATTCTTTTTATGAACTTTGCACATTGATTGATATGTGCTAATACAGCAGTGTTATTTATAATGAAGAACTTTTAAGCAGCACTTCGCTTTGATCTAATACCATTAATCTTCAATCACTTCTAAAGAACTGGTGAAAGATCAAGCACTTTGCAAGAAGGTAAGGATGAGACCTATGGTACAAACCAATGATGTACACGTTATACCCGGTATCGAGTTGTCTGTCAGCTCTCAATTCAAGGGGAGGTGTAAAAATAAGAAAATTAAAAATTGTGTTGATCAATACCGAGAACAAAATATTTCTTCCATTTGAACACATTTAATATATCAGTCATCCTGCACCAAAATGGCCAGCTTCTTTGTGGGGTAAAACTATGCCAATGATCCATGAGGGTATATTGCTCAGCACTGCCTAAGCTAAACCTAAAAAAGTAAATTTATAATTGTTTTCCAGTCCAGTGAATTTGGAGATATAAATATTTAACCCTTTATTTGGAGCAGTACAACACATATTTTGTACATATCGTTTCAGCTTTCACCTACCTGGCCCCGATTACTTCAATATCATTGTCTAGCATCAAGTCTATGTGGCTGATTTCTGTTTCAGATGCTTCTTTTTGTTCATGCCTTCTGATCCCACTCATTTTATATATTCACTAGTGGTGTTGTGCTGCCTGTTGGACATGGTAGATAGGTGTTAGTAGGGTGATTCCTCCTGAACTTACAATCAATCACTTAGGCTACGTACACACGTGCAAAAATTTTTGTTAGAAAACGAAATCAGCGATTATTCACGATTATTTTGGACAATCATATTGTGCACAATTCTGTACGATACGATCGTTCAAATATAATCCACCAATAATGTACACACACTAAATACGATTGTTTGAATGATGCAGGAAGTGACGTGTACAGGAAAAAGTGTATCACAGAACAATCCACGATCACTGAATGACCATACACACAATAGATAGCGCACGATTGTCGCCCAATCTCTCGGGACGGTCGTTCATTTCCATTGGCATCGTTGGCCAGTCGTTGTGCACTTTTTCTGTTAACAATTATCGGACGATCGGTCTTTAGTCGTTCGCTTCCCATTATAATTGTTGCACGTGTGTTCCTAGTCTTACTCTTTGACCTGAGCTTACCTATGACCCATGATTGTCCAGAGGACAAATAAAGCTGCCCAGTCCAGTTGTTGATCTTTGCTACTGTCTGACCTTCCGTTGCCTGCTGTCTGGATGCCACCTGTATGACTTCTTATGACCCTTGTACTACTGGTAGGACTGGCTGGCCTTTGTGTATGACCCCTGACTCTGTTTCTGGATTTGCTACAGTCTTGCCTCTTTAGTGTTAGGCCTTCTGTCAATTCTTTAGGCTCTTAGACAACATTCCTTGCACACAAGACCTCAGGACCTGAACATGCTCAAATATAGGTAAATAGAGTGGGCATGGGTTGGAGAAATGTCACTTGAACAAGCATTGATGCCAGGCTGCGGCCTTACATTACACTTGTATACCCGTACCCTTGTATTCAAATACCTTACTTCTTTTAATCATTTTGTTTAATATTAATAGAAAGAAAACATAACACAAACAGAGATATAATACAACAAAAAAAAACAACACCAGTGCCCCGTCTCCTGCAAGACAACGAGCATTACAAAGATGATACGCAAGGTCCACAGCTTTCTCCGCTGACAGCTGAAGGGGACGGGGAGGAAGGCAGTAAGGCTTCTGTAACACCGCCTTCCTCCCTGGCCCCCTCAGCTTTCAGGGGTGAAAGCCATGGACTTAGAATGCTTCTGTTACACCGCTTTTCTCCCCACCCCTTTCAGCTGTCAGCCGAAGCTGTCAGAGAAAGCCGTGGACTCAAGAACAGGATCGGAGCTTTGTTTCCTTATGGGAACAGGTCAGTGAGGCACAATACCATGTGTCTCAACTGTGTAATACTTGTTGTCTTGCAGGGGACGGGGCGCTGGCACAACAATACCGGTGTCCCATCCCCCGCAGGACAACGAGCATTACAAGGATGAGACACATAGAACTGTGCCTCACTGACCTGTCCCCATATAGAAACAGAGCTCCGATCCTGTTCTTGAGCACATGATCGTATTCTAAGTCCACGACTTTCTCCGCTGACAACTGAAGGGGGGAAAATTAAAATAATCAAAAGCAGGTTTCTCAAAAGCAACTGCAGAAATCCCAAATAATAAAATGAGTGCCAAATGGTGCAGAAATTCTTGATTTGTCATTTCTTTTATTTGGTGCATGTATGTTACAGTAACCCGGCCCGCAAGTTTAATCTCAATGTCAAATGCGGCCCTCTGATGAAAAAAGGTTGGGCACCACTGATCTAAACAATAAGAATTAGACAGGAAACACAATATTCAGTTCAAAGTAATTTCATGGTGGTCGCCAGCATAGGAAATAAGAGGAGGACCTCATAGAAGGCCACCATACATATGTTACAGAACATCCAAATTTTCTATGGAGGGAAGAACTGCACCACAACACACCAAAGGCAGCATGTGCAAATGCTTTGAAATATATATATATATATATATATATATATATATATATATGGCACAACCCCAAACGTCTATTAAAACAAGATAAGAAATGGCACACACTATAACCAGCAATTACTGGATGACAAAATTACACTCCTTGGGTTGCATTCGACAGCAGCAACGATGTGGTCATGATGGTTGGCCATATGCTCTGCTGGATAGTACATGGGGTCCTAAAGTGATCAGGGTGTCATTTGGGTGATCAGTATATTCATAATGGGTAAAAAGCCTCCAGGAAGAAAGCCTGTGCCTATTGACTTCAACTTCCTATTTTTGTATCGTTCTGTGCAGTCCTGCTCCAAGCATAGTAAGACTATTGGAGTTCTAAAGCTGTCCAGTCATCAAACTTGACGACTTCCCTAGATTGTAAGCTCTTCAGGGCAGGGTCCTCTCCTCCTGTGTCCCTGTCTGTATTAATCTGTCATTTGCAGCCCCCATTTATGTACACCGCAGCGTAGTATGTTGGTGATATACAAATCCTGTTTATTAATAATAATAATAATAATAATAAGAAGAAGAAGAATAATTAATTAAATATGTGAAAAAACTGAAAGCAAATATTCCTGATTCCATTGTGCCCAAATATATTTTCTTATATACAATGAAGTATAATTGTGTTACAGCTTTCTCTTTTATGAAGAACAGTCCGAGTATTTAATGTACAGCACTGCGTAATATGTTGGCGATATATAAATCCTGTTTATTATTATTATTATTATTATTATTATTATTAATAATAAAATTCAAACTTCCTATGCTAACTGCTACAACGGTCACAATTATAGTATAGCCAACAGTTTATTAACATAAATCAAGATAACAACATGGCAGTGTTTACAGAAATGAACAAAGAGTACATCTTGAACAGATCTCTGAACACACCTATCCATTATTTATAGCTATCATAGCCTCCATTCATTAATGTTTATTAACTCATACAAATACATAAGCACTGTATATATCCAGACAGTAGGTATGTAGTTTGTTTTATATCCCAGGTTTGCTGGTCATGGTATCTGTTGATCTTGTTGAACACGTCTTTTGTTAGTACACCCGCTTGCCACTAAATCATGTACACAATGTAGGAGAGATTGGATTGTGCCGAACAACTGATAATTTGTACACTGGATGTTTATAGGGAGTGTTTCTGGCTGCTGCCAGCTGTAATGCACTATTGCTAATTCTTGTATACTTGGAAGTCAAGATAAATATTTAGTAAACACGCGCAGCTAAGTGATGTCATCCATACAGATATTGAACACGGTGCTTCCCAGGCTATTGCCAAGCTGCTTTTATCATTCCAAGAACAAGCAATAAGCAGTATTCCTTAACCCTTCACAAAGAATTATATTCTGATGTGTAATTAGGGCTTTGTGTCCTATAATGCTTTTGTATGCCGAAGACAATGGGGCCCCAGGGTTAAGCTCTGTACACACATCAGATGACTGTCACCCAAGGTGAAGGGTCGTGTTGGTTGGCCTACCATGTGTATAGTGGTCTCCTGATATTGTTCACCAACACATTGAAAGGCCCAATCAAGAACAACAGTTGTGCTTTTTGAAGGAGGAGAGCACCAATGGGTGCCAGTGGCTCTGCCTCTCTCCTCTCCATTGAACAGAACGGTGCTGTGTGTACAATGCTCGTTCATTCAGTTAATTTACATCTCACTGGAAACAGTCATATGAAGTCAAACAAGATTGTTTCCAGCAACAGCCACATGATGTCTTAGACAGAGATCCAGGATCAAAGGTCTAAAGTCCCCCAGATGAAACTAAAGATTGGCAGGGCTAGCTTTAAATGGACCAAAGCTGTCCTGTTGTCATACTAACTACCATTTTCCATTACTTTGACTTACTAACCTGGAGCATGTACTGAACATAATTAAAGAATTAGACTTTTTGTAAGCTGCATATTTGTACCAGGCAAGGGATTCAGAATATTTAGAAGCCAGACCATGCTGGATAACTATTCAAAGTGAATGATTATTACCATTGTTAGGTAATAAATCATTAAATTCAAGATTTGTTATGAATCATCATCTTTAATGTTTCATGCTTTTTTTTATAATTATCTAATCTGTGTGTACAGATGTTGTTACACCACAAATATTCATGCACACAACCATACATGTGTGTGGTTTTTAAACAATCCCATCTGCAGTCAGAACAGCTGTCTGCCAAACTCTGTGAGTGATTGTGTGATTGTTGTATCTATAGTATTATAGATTGATATGTAATTCTTTGCAAATGCTTGTTTCACAGGGATCATTTGTTTGATTATATACCAGGGGCACATATCTGTAGAATAGAGCTGCATACACACGTTAGATTAAGTGAGAGGAGGACGAACAAGCCCTGTACACACATCACAGTTCTGATCTATGGGGGGGGGAGAGGAGGGAGGACAAGCGAGTGGTACCCTACTGTGTCCTCCTAGGAAAGAAGAGTGTCCACGCTCAGTCACTCATTAATTCACCGGGATGGATTGGTGAACGGCATTGGGTTAAAGTTGTACACATTCTAGATCCTTGCCTGAGATTATTACGATCATGGTGAATTTCTGGATCTAGTTCTCAGGTAACCCCTGCTATGATTAATAATGCTCACAGTACATTAGCATGGTGTTCATTGAGAAGATCATTGGTGTCACTTAAACGGACCTGAAAGCCACAAATTTCTCATTGCTCAACATTTTGAGGAACCCCAGAGTTCTACTGAACCCTGACTTAGAAACAATGATCTGAAGTGTATGGAGCCTGACATAAAAGTAATTAAAGTTTTTAAAAGGAGGCCAGCAATTGCTGCCCTGTATTTCTCTTATGAGACGTTATTTAGAAAGAAAGGTAACTTAACCCCCATGGGTACAAATGTATGGCAAGACTGTAACCAACTTTAGAATGATAATGTTGTCCTATTGTCCTTGAGTTTGTATTCTGTGTTTCAATGCTCATTTTTATTTATGTTCCTGGTGTTGACTCCGCGTTAGTTTCTGCACCTCTGAACTTTCAGGTCCCCATCATTTTGTCTATTGTGACTTCTGGATTTAGGTTCCTTGGCTCCTCCAGTCCTCCGTTAGTCTGCTGCTATTTATTATTAATAAATTATAACTAAACTGTATGTTTATAGTGACAACATATTACGCAGCACTTTACATTAAATAGGGGTTGCAAATTATGGACAGATGCAAACAATGACACAAATGGAGTAGAGTTCTGTGCCCAGAAGAGCTGGGATTGTAATCCAGGAAGTGGGGGAAGTGGGATGGGGTATATGGAATGGTGAGTTAAGCTACGAACATGTCCAATGGTTCTCGCCCAATATTCAGCTCAGGGCCAATATTGGGCGAGAATTGGTCATGTGTACGGTGCCCGTCATCATCATCGGATCGACTGTCCTGGTGGATCCACAGACGAAAGACAACGAACAATCGTAATGCCCCCAACAATCGTAATGCCCTGCACACTCTGCCCCAAGGGAAGGGGCAGAGGGTGCTGCTCCGTCATTCTCCCCGTCTCCATAGAGCAGAACGGTGCTGTATGTACGACACTCATTCATGCATCTTTCAGTCTTTTGTCATTGGAAAGGATTGTGAAGATCCTTTCCAGCGACAATAATTGCATTATGTGTATGCAGCCTAAGTAATAAGTGTGTAAGAGATAGAAAAAGACAGGTAGGCGAGTTTGAAGAGATGGGTTTTAGGAGCTCTTTTAAATGTGGAAAAGTAGGAGCAACCCTTTTAGGATGAGGAAGAGAGTTCCAGAAAGTGGGGGCAGCCCTGGAGAAGTCTTGAAGGTGTGCATGTGATGAGGGAGGAAGTCATTAGAGGAGCAAAGAGAGCAGCTAGTGGAGTATTTTTGTATCAGGGCAGAAAGGTAGTTGAGTTGTGGAGGCAATCCTTTGTGTTAATGGATCCAGAATAAGGGTGCATGTCACCCAGGGCAAATGAACCCTAAAGTTTATGCAAAGAACAGAAAATAAATGGTACCTTAATGGATAAGGAACATTTGGAACACTCCTAATTGTCCTTAAATGTTATATCAGCCTCACTCAAGCAAGGAAAAAACGATAAATCATATCACAGCATTACTCTATCATTTTGCATTCTGTAATCAAGTGCCTGATATTTTCCAGATGTGATCTTTTAGGAATGCTGAGGTACCTCTGTTCGGAATTTGTGTTATTCCTTGTATTTTTGTGGATTATATTTTACAGGTCAAAATGTCGTTGGGGGGCATCTGAAGAATCACTTGTTCATTGCACATGGCACTTAGGTGGTACGATGTGGCGCTGTCTTATCTGTGTGCTATCAGAAGATAATAACAAAGCACTCTCTAAACCTAACAACCTGGCCAAAGACCTTTCCTGTGCGGCATCTATGAATTTATTTTGCAGATAGTGATATGTTTTCTTGGGACTGGCAGATTTCCCACTTAGAATGAAAGTTGGTGAGAATTTGTTAGGAGAACAGCCTGTCCATGCTTAAATATCACATAATGAAATCTTTTCCGGCACAAGCAATTACACTGGCATGATTCTGCTCAGTGGGGTCTGTTCACTTTATGGTACACTACAATAATGGATGTATTACAGTATTTATCAGGCCACAATGCAGCTTAAATGTAATGTGTGTTTACTGGAAATCACTTTGGAGATTCAGCAATTTTCAAATATATCTAAAAAATGCCAAATGTGGACAGGGCCAAGAAACTTCTATGGCTTAGGTATTTTAACACATAACATTTTAGATCTGTTTTTGAAGTCTGCAGTTTGAAGTGACTGGTCTTGAAAAGTGTGAAAGGTGCTACAAGTGGAATAAAGGCTTGACTTTATATGCTACAACAGTTAAACTGGCTTTAGTGTTGAATCAAGAGAAACCTGATTTTGAGAAATCTCAAGCTGACCTGGGGAAGGTTTGGTTTATGGCATGGTATAACAAACTAGGTGAGTAGTTTAGGCCGAACAGCTATTTTACTTTTAAATGTGGTGTTGCATAAAAAGTAGGGGAAACAGTTATGAGACCAAAATGTCTAGCAAAAGTCTTTTATTATGGCAGAGCTGTTGTCAAGTCTAATGAGAAATGCATATCTCCCACCTCCCAACTTTGGAATTTGTCAAAGAAGGGTTTGGGAAACAATATTTCCCAGCAGAGGGTAAAATAGTACAGTGGTGGGGAGGGGGAAACAATGGTGCTGAGTGGTCAGTGTGAAAAATAAAAATGCCCATTGCGGGGAAAAAATGGTGCCCAGTGGGGAAACATTGGTGGTCAGTAGAAAACACAAACCATAAAGTAGTGTCTCCCACTGCTGCTTTCTTACCTTTCTTCTAAAACTTATAAATGTTCCTTAAAATTTAACACAATTGGGGAGGGGGGGGGGGGGTATGTAAATGTACCTAATGATCTCGGGTGAAAATATAGTACAGATGTTGCCCACCATTCCAGATCACTAACAACCAACAGCTAACAATTGCTATTGATTTCTTCTATTGACTTCCCCTCTCTCCATAGAACAGATCTGGCTGTAGAGCACTCGATCAATCACTAACAGTTGTTTCCAGGGAGTATACTGTGTATACATAGCTTTGGAGAATCTAATCTAACACCTAATGATTTGTGCGAAATTGCAAGGATAGCTGAATTCTCTGACCTCTGTGCTCATTGAGCATAAAGAATCTACTTCAGTTAAAACAATTTCTCAACAACCATAAAGTAGGAGGAAACTTAGGACAAAAAATTCAGTTCTCCAGAAGTCATATCTAAAGAAGTAAAAATTCTTGTGTCAATATTAACTGATAAACTAGTAATGAGTACCATATATACAGCAAACTGTAAAACAGGTATATCAATTTGCCAGAATTGCAACAATTGGCCTAATTATTAAAGATGGCCAAGGAAAGAACCATTTTATGCCAACAGCAACCCACTAGATCAGTGTTTCTCAACCAGGGTTCCTCCAGAGCTTGTTAGGGGTTCCTTCGCAATGAGCTATTTGTGCCTCTCAAGTCAGTATAAGTGATACCTTTTTGGCTTTCTATGACCAGCAATGTAAGAGGAATCTTCCCACTGATCACCACACTGATATACTGTGAGCTGTGTCCTTTTAGCAGGAGTTCCCTGAAGACCTGAACATTATTCCAAGGGCTCCCTTTTGTCAAAAATCCCCAAATGCTGCAGGCTTGTTATACATTGCATTGTGGTATGTGGGCAACCCATTCCAAATGAATAGGTTGGCCTACCATTATGTATGCTAACTTACATAATTATTTTGTGTAGAGATGCAGTTTAAAGTAGAAGAGGGGTCTGAATGGACCATGACTGTAGAATTTTAGTTGTCTATGATGCTCGCCATTCTTTGTACTCTGTAATGCACCATAAAATTTGTTGACATTACTTAAATATATTTAAGCTCAAATAAACCCAAAATCAAACAAGGCAAATTCTGATAGCTATCATGCGAATAAATGAATACAAATAGTGTATAGAAGCAGAGTGGTCGACAGAATATCTGTTTTATGGGCTAAAGGTGCTTGTGCACTGAACTAAATCTAATTTCTTCCAATCTTTGAATTCAGTTTATGGGGGGGTCAATCAGGTGTAAACCTAGGAGACTCAAAGTAGAAAAAACAATAGATCCCAGGTTACATTTACCATCCTGCCCACATTACAGTGGAAACCATGTGCCCACATGAGAAGTAGCAGCCTTGTAGTTCACAAGAAAAAGCTGGTGAACAATTGTATGACCTCAGTCTGTTAACAAGAAAATAAAAGTTAGGAGAGGTTTTATATCTATTATTAATAAATTATTACTTAACAGTATTTGTATAGTGCTAACCTAATACACAGCACTTTACATTAAATAGGGATATTATGTGATTAATTGCACAGCTGCAGCCGAAAACAGCTACTAAATTGGTTTTAGAATGTAGAAAGTTAATTTCCAAAAGTAATATTCATAATGTGTAATTACCATAATTGATTTGAGAATTAACATTAATTAGTGTAGTCTTAATTTGGGTTTTAACCATTTGTCTGCAGGTTGATTCTGTCTTAGTTCTAGCAAATACAACTGAAGAAAAAAACTTGAACATAAAACCAATTTTCAGGTACTGCCAAAACTTTTTTAATACATTGCCAGTGGCATTTCATCTTATCTCCTGTTGTGTACATTGGCCCTGCCTTAGCACTTATGTCAGGTAATCATCATATACTGCAAGTTTCTACCTGTTTAAGAATGTTATTTAGAGGATAGTAAGTGTTGGAATAATATCTGATAAATATGAGATAAAAGCACAGGAGTTCACCGATTCCTGGCTGCCAGTTATGCTGGGATCGCATATGCAAAGTTCAGTGTACACTATAAAGAAGTGAGATCAAGCAGGTAGGTTTGTTTCATTGCAGAAGTATCATTGTCATCCCTTCTGCAATAAACAATCCGCCTGCTTGCAATTTTTTAACTTTAGCTTCACTTTAATGATGAGCTGACATTTAGGGACAAAGACAAAGGCCTCAGCCTGACATGTGCTTCACAATTTGATGGCAATATAATTAATACATTGATATTATTATCAACATCATTGTTTCAGCATGGTGTGTGCCATTCATGTTCATGGATCTATAAATGACCAATTAGGAATAAACGCTATACAAGTCAAGGGAAGAGAGCTCAGCGCTTGTCCTTGCCACACTACATAGAACAGAATAGTTTTGTGTTTACAGCACTTGTTTGTCCATCTGACATTCTCTGTCACTGGAAACCATATTGAAAGATCATTTGAAGGGACAAAAATATTACATGCATATGCAACTTTGGATTTACCATACAAAGTGAAAGCCTGCCTTGGCAGTCCAAACAACAAGTTAGTTCATTGCATTGTACAGCTATCTCTTGGAGTTTTCCCAAGGTAGTACAATCAAAATCTCAAATTGCATACACACGTGCAATATTAGTTGTTGGAGGTGTGTGTTAGGCTTGAGGGTTATTTATGTTCTCAGTATCTCATTGGGAGTTACCACAATATCTCTGCCAGGAGAGGAAGAGTAATTTTCCCATGGGCACTTATCTGCTGAGCCAGGTAAATTATACCATGGTGTTTTTGTGAAGAATTCTTAGTCTACGTACTAACGTGCAATGGTTCCCGTCCAATAAGCTGCTCAAGAGAGTCTTGCCTGTGTACATTGCTCATCGTCTATCAACCAAATGACCATCCTGGCAGATTCATGAAAAATGGACGATGAAGGATCACAATACAAGTGTAGGGGAGACAGCGCAGCGGGTGCTGCTCCGTTGTTCTCCCCCTCCCCTCTCCATAGAGCAAAATGGTGCTGTATTTAAAGCACTCGTTCATACATTGTGCAGTCTTTTGTTGCACGTGTGTACTTAGCCATAGTCAAAGGCAGGGCAGAGTATTACCTCCAGGTATACCATATTGCTTGACCAATAATGGAGGAAGAAGGACATTTCCAGTGACAAGGTTGGGTTGAGGAGGATATAGGGCACTTTTTCAAGAAATCCTGGCAGTTGTTGCTTATAGGACAGCGCTGCGTAATATGTTGGCGCTATATAAATCCTGTATAATATTAATAATAATAATAATAGGACACTAATGATATTGTTACCCTAAGAGATCATGTGACCTTCCAAGACCCTGCACCCATCAGACAGTTAACTGATCAAACATGGCTCCAACAGTCATGCAAAGGGCCTCAGGATCATCTTTTTCATACCTCTGTCTGCGCTTTGGCCATTAATAGTAAATACGAAATGAATAATGCCGAGATGACATCTTTTACACAGCTGGAAGTCCCTGTGGCTGTTAAGCACATTTTACAAAAGCTAAATTGGGAACAGCTTGCCCGAGGAAGGAAAGTGAGTAATGAACTAAAAATATTTATTAAAATTAGCTATTAGAGGGAACATATAGTCTGCAATTTACATATTGAGTGACCTAAGCAAAATGTACATTACCAAAAGATCTTTTGTTTTTTATTTGGTGTGTGAGCTAAGGGAGGAATGTACTTAGTTTATTTATGTGTTCTTTATAGTCTTCCTTATTTATTTATTTTGCTGTCTAAAGATTGTATAAAAGAGCAGGTCCCAGATAGTTAAAAAGAACTTCTATACAATCAAGTAACATATACCAATGTGCAACAAAGAGCTCAGCTCCGCATTCATAGAAGGCTGCAGTTTGTAGCCAATAGAGCCCAATGAAGCGTGCTTTTGTGATTATAGGGATCCTGGTCGTGTTACATTTACAAGTCACGTCTGGGATCTCCTTTTGGCTTTTTTTATAGTTGTGTTATAAGCATCATTCACACATAAGTTTAAAGGGCCTATATTGATGGTTTTTTGTTGGGTTTTGCACCCCCATAACTGTCTATGGAAATCCAAAACTTGCTTGAAGCACATCAAATGCAATACAACAGGAGCTAACATGCACCTCTCCAGAATTTACAATTATCAGAAAAAAGTAATTGATGTCAAACTGGTACCACCAAGTTTTTATTAAAAGCAGTGGTATTGTTGTCTTTTAAATGTAACCTGATGGGCCATTATAGCCAACTTCTTCCTTCCTTCCACCTCCAATGCATAATGAGTGATTTACTTTAGGCTATTAACTTAACTTAGTGAATGTGGTGACAGAATACCCAATAAGATGCCAGGAAATCTTAAAGTGTACTTAAACTCAACATTTTTACTTTACATAGAAGGGTAGACAACCGTTCCATGTAGGGTAAAAATGTTGGTGTTTTTTTTTAAGTGCAACACCCTTTTTTTAATCAAGACTTAATGGTAGCGCAGAGCCTCCCGGAATACCTTCATCACGCATCTTGGGAGGCTCTGGCTGCTCTTTCTGCACATGCTTTAGTTCTCGGGCATGCGCAGAAAGGGCTTTTTCCTCCTAGAGAAAAGAGATGCTGATCTCACGCATGCGCAGTGCAAGATCAAGTGATGAAGAAAGAAGACAAAAGATGACGGAAGTGAAGGTCAAAGATTGCAGCGTCCAGCACTTCCTCTGCGCGTGACAAGAAGGAATTCCAGGACGACGTGTGACTGGATCGAAGGAAGGACCAGCACCATCGAGGGACCTGCCAGATTAAAGGTAATTGTATTTTTTTGTTTTTAGTTTAGTTCAGCTTTAGGGCTTTTTTAGAACCTTAGAGAAACTACATATTTTTTCCCTTTTGTATCCAACCTTTGCTGGTGGTGTGCACAGGATTGGGGTACTCTGTTACACATTTTTTGGTCATACCCATGACTGTGTCCATTTTGGGACTAGGTGATCCCTCTTATCCAAAAGGTTACTACTCATCACATACCCGCAGATCCCATGTTTTTCTAGTTACACCATAATACCCTATTGGAAAGGGCTCCATTATTAAATACCTCATTGGAGCCAACTCATGTGTTGGAAATCTACTTCACCACCAACAGTTGGTTTGTGAATGCGTAAAATAAATTACATTATGATAATGGAGATCTCACGGCGAGTGCCAGGGGCACTTCAGACAAATTTAATGCCGTCAGTTGGACGTAATACAGAGAAACCTCAGAGTGAAAGTGTCACCTGGACCCTACCATGAGTTTACATGTCATGTGTTGATGTTGATCTTATGTGCCTTACTTGATATACTTCTGAAAAGGTTGCATTTGTGATCCACTCTCTTCCCACAGTAAAACATATTCACTGGACATTTCAAACATTGTAGTTATTTTATCCACCATACACTGACAATGGACCTGAATATGCGCTGCCTGCTGTTATGTACCTTACTGTTTGTTCGCCTACATTTTCTTATTTTTTGTTATATACTTGTAAACCTTTAAAATAAATGTTTTAAAACAAGAAACAGGGCTTTTCCTTGCACAGTTTTGGATGGTTAAAGTCAGTGGAGATTTATCTATTTTACCAAAATAAGTTCCCTTGCAAGGGGATAATCAACATTGCTTTATAAACAGATATTATTCCTTTAGTTAGTTTAATTTTAAAGAAAAGAGAACTCTCAGTTTCATCTGCCCCTAATCGTGATTTTTCTCTGCATCCCTTGCACTGTCCTCCTCTCAACATTTCTCCCATTAGACCTGATTTATTAAAGCTCTCCAGGACTAGAGGAGATAGATTTATTATAGTTAAAGCTGAGTGATCCAGCAAACCTGAAATAGATTTGGTCAATAATTGAAAACATCTGCCAAATAATAAGAAATACACTTTCATCAGTTAAGCTGGGAGATCCAGCAAACCTGGATAATATCTGGTGCAGGATTGAAAACATTTGCTAACAAATAGCAAAATACTTTTAAATAATTTATTCCAGGTTGGCTGGATCACCCAGCTTCACTGAGGAAAATGTATCCTCTCCAGCCTTGGAGAGCTTTAATAAATCAGGACCAAGGAACTGATATACAAATCACTATAAGTGAAGAGAAAATGAAAACAAAGTATGCAATGGTCATAGTCTGTAAATAGTAAGTGTCCATGTACTGCTGTCCAAAGCACTGACCTACAGGTGTCATTGTGGTGGATCTAACCATAAATATTTTCAACAATATTTATCCAGTGATGTCTTTTTCTGTTTGTACACACAACAAGTGTCATCCTCCATACAGCAATATTGTCTGGCTTTAATAATGATCATGACACATTCCACATTCATAGTTACTTTTATTCTGGAAGCCAAAAATAAGATTAACCAGGCCTGGAATTATTTGCAATTAAAATAATAAATCAGCCATTATTGTGCTGGTAATATTGTTTATATGATTTCATCTTTTTTTTTGGACTACAGCACGTAATTAAAAAACTACATTTATCCCGTGGTAAGCTTGTGACTTTTGTTAAATGGGATACAGACAACACATTCATGAAAGAATACCATCCATCATCTTTCAGATCAGCACAGAATATTCCAGAGGATGGTGACCTCATCAGAAGATACAATAGAGGATTGTAGGAGGAGGATGATTTACTAATAAAGATGTTACCAGGACAGATGGGAATGTGCTGCTTATTATAGAAAGTTTGTGTCATTGGGTTAATATTTAGTGAGATCTCCACCCATCACTTAGGGGAGGGTTGGCAATGTGAGAATATTCAAATATTCCACGAGATGGCTGATTTTGCGAAATTGGAAAGCTTGCAGGGTGCCTTGTTCACTTTATATAATTGATCTATAGCCGTACCTTTTATCTTGCAAAGTTTTAGAGGCTGCTCTACTAATATGGTTACTCTGATTTTACTGCACAATGTGAGCTTCCAAAAGTGTGCATTGAAAACTTCAGTGAGTTGGACGGGGCCTACCTTATTTTCTGGCTGGAGGACATCCAGCATCATCTAGCTCAGTGTTTTTCAACCAAGGTTCCTCCAAAAGTTGCTAGAGCTTTGTTGAGCAGTTTGTGCCTCTTCATTAGTTACTATTGACACCAATGATCTTTTTGTAGGGGTGACAGTCTTCCAACTGTCTAATATTGGTATTATTGTCAGGGGTTTCTAAGACCTGAGGGCTATTTCAAGGGTTCCCCCAGCTTGAAAAGGTTGAAAAAGGCTGGCCCTTCCACCAGAAACATTGGTCTAGGTTAATGGACCTCTAGGACGTTTGCATAGAGCAGCTTTTCTCAAATTTTGTAACTCTTCTATAATTACTACATATTACTAATTACTACATCCAGAGCTCACAGTATAATAATGTGTGGTGGTCAGTGGGAAGAATCCCACCAGTATAGAAAGCTAAAGTCAGTTAAACTGACCTGAAAGGCACAAATTGCTCTTTACTCAATAAACACTGGATGAACCTGGTTGAGAAACCCTGGTATAGATAGTGGAAGTGTCCATGTGTTTCTATTGCCAATTTTCTTATTAAGATTGCTGCTTTAGGCTTTGGGTGGTTAGGGCTCCATTCAGCAGGTTTTGTTTAATATGTTACAGTTATGAACATTTCTTAAAACCTCCAAAGCTTAGTAGATATAAAAAGTAGAAAATGGCTAAGCAGGCATTACTAGGAGAATGACATGGCTTTTATTATTATTATTAATATTAATAATAATAATAATAATAAGAAGAAGAATAATAAACTGGATTTATATAGCGCCAACATTTTAGGCAACGCAAATAGGGGTTGCAAATGACAGACAGGTACAAACAGTGACACAGGAAGAGGAAAGGATCCTGCCCTGAAGAGCTTACAGTCTAGGAGGTGGGGGAAGTATCACACAATAGGAGGGGAGATATGTAGTGGTGGGAAGTAGTGATGGTTTTAAAAGACAGAGGAAGATAGGTAGGTATGTTTGTAAAATTTGGGTTTTGAGTGCTTTTTCAACTGAGCAGAAAGTAGGAGCAAGCTGAATAGGATGAGGAAGACCATTCCAGAGAGTCGGGGCAGCTCTAGAAAAGTCTTGGAGCCATGCGTGTGATTAGGTTATGAGTGAGGAAGTCATTAGTAGGTCATTGGAGGAGCGGAGAGAGCAGATAGGGGAGGTTTGCTGGATCACCCAGGTTCTCCCATGATAGTCTTTTTTCTCCAGTCTTGGAGAGCTTTAATAAACAGGACCACATGTCAGAAAACTCTTCTTCCACTAAATCCTCCTCTTGTGTAACACACAATAGAAGGGGAGATATGGAGTGGTGTGAAGTAGTGACAGTTTCAAAAGACAAAGACCGGTAGCCAAGTTTGAAAAGATGGGTTTTGAGTGCTTTCAAATGAGCAGAAAGTAGGAGTGAGAAGTATCATTAGAGGACTACAAATAAATAGATAAATAAAGGAGGAAGCTAGTCTTGTATTACTGAGTAGCTCCTCTTGTTGCTCAACACAAAGCGAAGAAAAAACACAGAATTCCAGCAAATATTCTCCTAACTAAGTAGACATTATGATGAGGTTAGACTGGGATTTGCAGGCAATACCCAAGTTATCACAAAGCTATTCAGAGTTATTCACTTGAAAGACTGCAAACCATTGGGCCAACAATGACAAGGCCACTAGACCTCACTCTCTATATTTTACTCATGAAAAGTGTCATTGCCAAATTGCCAGATAAAGGGCATCCCTTACATACAAAAATAACATCAGAAATATTGCATGTCACCACGAAGGCTGGTGAAAAAATATAAACTGGGAATAGGCACTTCACAATGCATGGCAGGGAATATTGAGCCAAGTGCATTATAGATTGCATCAGCTTTCATCTTTAAAGCCGAACTTCTGAAAGAAATAGAATAATATTTTTGTACTTATTAAATTAAAAATGTTTTAAATGCAATTTAGCGCACAGCTAGCATAAGTACCTGGTTCTGTTTTGAGCTCCACAAGGCAGTATTAGGAGCCAATCAAATTCTGCTGCATGCACATGTGCTGATGGGATGGGAAGGAGGAGTGAGCAGTGTGTTGTTGCTTCTTCATTGTCCAATCAGCTGACTGCAACCAGGAAGATGACTCCACTCTATTAGAAAAAGTGGTGACACGATACCGGCTGCGTTTTCTCACAAACACGTGTGATTCATATAAGGGGCTGGAAAGAATTACAAATCCTTTGGCAGATAAGAGAAGCCACATGTCTGAGTTTCAGCTCTTTGTTTAGCCACACCAGTTCCTTTCATATGAGATTTCCAGAGATGATATTTTGGAAATAAGGAATACATTTATATAGCAGAAACAAAACACAAACATACACGTATGCTGGAATATTTTGTCTGAATGACAACTGCTGCAAATAATGGGTTCTTGTGATAAACCATATAAATGTCATTCACCACACTTCTTTCATTGAGTTCTGATATCTTAAACATTGCAAAATAAATACAATTATTCATTCTTTATTATGTAAATTCTCACAATTGTTTTTGATTCTGCAGGAAATAGCAGAACAACTGGAACTTATTCGGAATAAAGTGGAGACATTATTATATTGCAGCGCACAAGTAGATGAAATAGAAAAAGAACCTCAGAGTGAGCAGTCATGGAAGGAAGATGTGGATGGAACACAGCAGAGAACTATATTATTGGACAAACTGACAAATATGCTGAACTCCTCTGCACAGATACAGTGGAATCTGGAGCAGGTTTTGCTTTGGCTCTCTGGTATATGTAAATGATATTTATTGTTTTGGAGACACTACAAAGTAAGTTTAATGACAAAGGCTATGTTCAGACAGGCGGTAGGGTTGCTTCTTCCACATGCCATAGAACTGCTGCCTCAGGGGAAACCCTACATGTAACTTTTACCCACAGCAGCCCAATAGAAAATGAATGGGGGTGGCAGCAAGCTATTCATGGCTGCCCACTGTGTAAGTGACCAAGCGCCTGGCAAGGTACCAGTTGCTGGAAGCCGTGCGGGATTGTATAAATCTGCTGCAGCTCTGACTCTACCCAAAGTTCTAGCATATGACCCCTAACATAGACTACACAATAGCAAAGTATAGTGGGACGTATTGCATTTGACACCCTATTCCCCTGCATGAAAATAGGTGCTACTACAGATCAGCACAGAATATGTGTTGTCATGCATGGTGGTGCACAGCTGTGCATTTGGTAGCTGTGTTCAGGCGCCTTTTAAAATAAATGGTACAGCAAATCATCAATGTGTGAGTGTATGCACATTATAATATGTGTAACTACAGTGTGGTGGTGTGAATGAGCTGTAAATCAGACTGGCTTCATTGTATTGTGTTGTTCCACCATTGCCTTGTACTTTTGTTAGATGGGGCACCTTTTGGGCCTGATTTAACTAAATTTTCCAAGGTGGGAGAAGATACATTCTCAAGGAAGAATCTGGCGAATCTGAAATGGATCTTGTCCGAGATTGAAAGCATTAACCATCTAAAAGCCAATATTTTTGAGGACATCGCTTACAGATTTCCTGGATCACCCAGGTTTTTTAATGTGTGTTGTGTTATTCATATTAGAGGATACCCCAAACGCTCATCTATAATAAACCTGAGGTGCAGAGCATCTACAAAAGCACATGGTAACACACTACTCTGCATTGTGGTGTACTGCATCAGAATGTTACCTTTTTGTCCATTTTGCCTCATTAAAAACCCAAAAGAATATACAGCAGCACTCAAAATGGACATAGTAGATTCAGTCGTATCAATCAGGCTATGTTGCATTGCACAGTGCTGTAAGTCAAGCACAAGAGACTTATGTACAAGAAGGGGAAGAACATCTTTGTTCTTATTAGTGTGCTGCTGCTCCTTCACTGTTCCTAGGTATGCAGTGTGCCATGGGTGTATGAATCAAAAACTTAGCTGAGCATTAACAGTGAACTTTAAAATGAATTTGGTAGCAATCCTCCAAAGCCTTTGACACATATGATAGCACTATCCTTCAAATACTTCTTACTGTTCTTCCTTTAAATAGAAATCATCTTTTTATTCCTATTTTCACTTTCGCATGTGGTTTTGAACGAAGGGTTTCAGAGAAGGATAACAGATGTATTAATATATTTGAACATTCAGAATCTTCTCCAATGTATGCACAGGCAGCCGCGATGAAACACAGGCCAATATGACCGAAGTGAACACTGATCAGTGGATCACAGAAAAGGAGAAAGAGTTGAGTAGCTGCTTGGATTTTCTTCTGCAATGCTTGGCAAAGCTCACCAAAGTAACTTCCATTATCTCTGATGTAGAAGTTCCAACAGTGCAACAAAATAAAGGTATTGACCAAAACTGGGGCATATAGAAGTTTATCATTTACATCATCATTCATAAAAACATTTATTTTCATAAAACATTTTTAATATACTAATTTGTATAGGCTATTTCCCAGTTCCAGAGGTTCATATATACATGTTCACTACTTTTTTGATTTGAAGATAAGGATTATCAGGCAAAAGACCTCAGCCATAGAGGTCTGCTCTACTGAGATTGGCCTTATGTTGCCTGAAATGCTGTTCACATTATAATAGACTTAAATTCTATTGTGCATTTAGTCAAGACAAATGTAAAGCCAGACGGTAAATGACATAGGTAGGAATTACTGTAAAAGTTTTTAATGAAAGTGTTCAGCCAAAACTTGTGCTGAATAGAGTGGGGAAGGATTAGAACTTCGTTTTTACTGCTCTCTGGAGCTCCATTAAACAGACCAACCCTTTACTTCCTGTCCTCTTGACCTTATTTTACTGCACAGGCATTGAATGAACTGTTTGTCAATAGCACAGGCAACAATTATATGCATTTTTGGAACTTTTTTGAAGATTTGTCCCATAATCTTAAGATTATTTCAAATCCTCTAAACCAGGGGTCAGCAAACTTTTTTGGCTACTAGGCTACTAGGCATTTTAGGAGGTCAAGAAGGCACACAAGACCGTACTCTCTCTCGAGTCCCGCACTGATGGCTCCTCCCCCACCAGGAACGCCCCTGAAAGGAAATCCCTCCCCTCCGCAATGCATACAGAGGAGAGAGAATGTCCCCCTACCCCAGCGGGGGAAGTGTTAACGCGGGCCGCGGTAAATAAGAAAAGGAGGCATAACAAAGAGGCTCAAGAGCTGCGGGCTGCCAACCTCGCTGGCCTGGATTGGCCAGATCGACCAGGGGGGCAGTAGGCTGAAATGGACTACTGGCTAGGCTGTATCTGGCCTAAAGGCCGGAGTTTGCCGACCCCTGCTTTAAACATTGTATTGCCGCCACAATTTCAGTGAAGCGGGGATTCAGGTCCCATGTGATGTTTGTTTGTAAAAAGTATGTTGTTTTACAGTATAGCAGAGTTAAAATAAACTTGGAAAAATTGGAAAGGGACATTTCCAATATCTATAAATATGAGTTACTTGCAAAGCTCCTAAATACAGTTGTGTCCCAAAAATTGCTAGTGGGTCAGGGGAACCAGTAAGGAAATTTTTAATGATTTTTGTTTTTTTGTAAATTAGAGTACAAGCCAGTAAACCCATTTTTTAAATTTACAAAAAAAAACACATTTTTATACCTGTGCCATGTTCTTCAGAATCTTTCCCCCTTCCTGGCAATTTTGGGTGCAAGACTATGGTTAAAGTGTCTGCAGTATAATTTCTGTAATATTCTTTAATTTTTAATAGGGGACATAAAGATTGATCACTACTTTTTGTCTTTTTACCAGATGCTCCAAAAGATGGGTTTTCTGGACAGCAATGGGGAAAACGTAACGCCAAAATAAAAGATATAACGGCTTTGAGTCTTAAGAAAATGATGGAGGATGAAGATTGTGTTGTGGTTGAAAGCGCTGAACTCCTTAAACTGTTACAGGATTTTATAACAACTTCTTTATGCAACAGAGAGGATCATGCAGTTTTCCATTATATCCTGCAAATGTTTAGTACATTATCCATGGCCTTCAGCCTGCGCAGTAAGGAGTTCCATGAAATGGAAAAAGAAAATAAAGCTAAAGAAGCCCAGGTTGTGAACCTAAATGCTATGTGTGCAGATCTTTCCACTGAAATCAAGGGGCTGCAGGAGAACATAACAACTTTAGAAATGTGCCTGCATGATGCAGAAGCAAAAACAGAACCTAGTATTGATAGTGGTAGACAATGCATGGCACAGGTAGACAAGAAGCCATTGAAATTGGTAGATAGATCCCAGCAATGTGATCAAGTACTGTATGCAGACTCTGAAACTCAGACTCTAGACCTGATGAACACTGGAGAACTTGAAGGTGAATATACCCTTCCTACTGACTTTCAAAGCCATAATGTGATTTACACAGAAATCGAAAATGTATACAATGAAGAAAACCCTTATTGGGAACTATTTTCTGCAGAAAAGGACCCAAGTCTTCATGAACAGTTCTCAGAAAACAGCAATTTATCAGAAACAGATACAAATAATCTCCCACAATTTCTACAGAGCCACAAAGATGGCATTGGGGTTGAGATCCAGATAAAACAGAAAAATCTTGGAGAACTTTTTCAAGAACATGAAAAAATGTTTCCATGCCCAACAAAAGCTCCAGATCCTTGTGACCTTATAGATGTCCCCTTACCTGTGAACCAAGAGCAGCCTATGTCTACAGATCTAGATTTCTGTGTGCAGTCCGATGATGATCAGTTGATGGCTGTTAGGGAGTTTCAGCAAGCTGTTAATTATCTACTGGATTACAAATTGTCTTGTGTGGGTATGAAGAATGAAGAAAACATGGAGAAAAACATCCCAGAAAATGTAATGTTGCATCATTTACATCCAGCTGTCCAGAGTTTGTACCAAGAAACAAAGGCAAAAATTGAAGATGTTTTTATGAAAGTTAATGAAAAGACTTTGGAACAAGATGTAAAAAGACATATACAAGAAAATAATATAACTGTACTTTCTACTGCTATTCAGGACACAGATAAGCCTCACCAACCTGAGGTTCTTACAGCACAGTTTAACAAAGTCTTACAAAATGATAGGAATTTATCAATGGATAATAAACTTCTAGGAAGTACAATATCTAAAACTTCCAGTTCTTTGATACCTCTGGGCGATATAAAGAAAGGTCAACAAAGAAGTGGTAACTTTAAAGGGCATGAGGCAGAAATGGATACTTTGTATAAACATATTTTTCCTGAACTTCCGGAGAATCAGGCTTTAGAACAACCATCAAAGTGGAATTTGTATTCCGAACAAATGGACCATGATCCACTTTTGCAGGTTCAGAAAAAAGATTCTACGGAGAAATACTCGACAAGGCAAAGAAGTTACCAGAATTTAAAGTATTCAGATAGTGTTGAAGCTACAGAACATTATGTTATGGATATGAAATTGCAGAGAACAAACTTAAAAATACTGAAAAAGGCTGAGATATTGGGGACCATATCTCCACATCTTCAATCTCTGGCTATGGACCTTATTCATCAAACATCTGAAGTTGTCCTTACTCGTCTGGGGAATCTTTTTAACAAATACATAGCATTCCATTTGATACAAAATGTCAGGTAAAGCCTTCTGAAAATGATTATTGGAATAACATCAAACACAGATATCAATATACTCAGAGGTGTGAAATACCTGGAATTTAGTATAGGTTTAATATAGGTATAGTTTAGGATAGCAGCTTGTTTTTGCTTTAGATTTGTTATATTTGCAAAGAGACAAATATTAGGGAATCCACTTAAATGATAAGGACTTAAATGATAAAGCTTTGCCCTGTTCCAAGTTTAAAGTTCATCCAGTTAAAGGAAAAGGGCTAAAGGCAAAGTTTTGGAGAGATATCATTTTTTTTAATTGCTGTTGTGTTCCCCTTTGAGATATGCATTCTCTTTTTTTTTGTCTTAGTGACTATTGATACCAGTATTCTACGTGAAGTAAAATCCAAAAAGTAGAAATGTGTCAAAATATTAGGCTATGGTGAGACTTGCCATGTGGTTGTGGTTACCATTGCTTCGGGGGGGGGATACTACAAATAGTTTGTGACCTGCGGCCCATTAATAATGGTGGTACAGTAGCACTCACAGATGCTGGTTCTTTAGGACAATGTTTTTTTAAAAATCAACTTTGCAGTCTGAGTGACCGAGCAGCTTGGTACCAGGGTTTGTGAACTGCGCAGGATCGCTACATCACAAGCCATTTCTGAACCTAGCCTTAGGCTAAGGATCTTTCAGGACAAAGGACAATTGATGCATAAATGAGTGGGGAAGTAAGGTTGGAGCGGAGTGTTCTCTCCCCTTCACTTGAATTACGATCGTTCATCATCCATCATCTGTGGATCTGCCAGGGCGGTTGTTTGGACAATGAACGACAAGCATTGTACACATGCAAGATTCTCGTCTGATTTCAGCTCTGAGACGATAATCAAACGAGAACCATTGCATGTGTGTATGTAGCCTTACTCTAATAAAGGGATCACTTCCTTCACTTTCAGAAGATTTCCTCTTACCTCCTATTGCATTTATAAGGCAGGAGGTGGAGGGAAAACTCCCCAATAGGATAGCAATGGCAAACAAAATTTAGTTTTACCATCTTACTCTTATGTGATGTTTCCTTATATATTTAAAATAAATAAATACAAAGCTCAGCAGCTTTGTAGAGGCTGTAGCCGCAAGGGATGAGCAAGGGAGTTTTTAAAACACGATCTCACAGCAAATTCGGCCGTTCTTGCTTACCGAAATTGTAAGCGAGAATGGCTGGTGTAAATTTGCTGATCGAGCTCAAATTTAAAAAAAAAAAGATTGCAGGCTGCGCTGATCAGTTAATGCAGCGCCGGCTGCATTCATTGATCAGCTCTTTGTATGATC
Organism: Pyxicephalus adspersus; assembly: GCF_032062135.1. Classification (NCBI taxonomy): domain Eukaryota; kingdom Metazoa; phylum Chordata; class Amphibia; order Anura; family Pyxicephalidae; genus Pyxicephalus; species Pyxicephalus adspersus. The sequence continues at coordinate 19,527,380 of NC_092858.1, forward strand.
CCCGGCACAAGAGGTTTAAGTCTCCCCATTCAAAACTTCTAGTGCTCTCTGATTGGCGAGAGAGCACTAGACGTTTTGAAAGTTTAGTGCCCCGGGGATTGCAAACAGGAGGATTCCCATGGAATCCTGTGAATCCCCTGTGATTCCTCCTGTTACAGTTTCCTTGATCTTCCGATGGTTTCGCGAAATCTGTTTGCCGAAATTTCGTGGAACCATCGAAAGTTCGAGGAAATTTTCGCGAGAATGCCAGAGGCATTCCTGCTCATCCCTAGTAGCCGCTAGAAAGACACTAAACAATTTTGCATTATTCAAGTAATGCAATGAATACAGTTCAGCTTTGAACTTTCTTCTTCTCTACACTTTCCTGCACAAATGATTTTAATAGACTGCAGAGAGAGGATCAGGAGTGAGAACAATTTCTAACTGAATAATCATAGGATATTTAATTAGGAAAGGGCACACCCAGGGTGAGCATATCACAATTCATGCACAAAGCTTCCTGCCTTGCATTATCTCAGACTTGTGAACAGAGCTTTATAGGAGGACAGGTAATCTCACAAGAGATTTGCAGTTTAGAACATGTTAGTGTGGAAAAGCATTGCCTGGATTGAAAAGTTTAAATCCTTGTACAGATGTCAGATTTCTGTTGCTGGAAATGATCTTTCATGCTAGTATCCAGTGACAGGAGAATGAATGAGTGCTGTACACACAGTGCTGATTAGTTCTATGGGGAGGGAAGGGAGGTGGATGAGTGAGCAGCACCCTGCTGTGCTCTCTGCAAAGTAAAATGATTGTTCCTGCTCATCTTGGCAGATTGATGGACGACATCAGGGACCATTGTACACTTGCTCCATTTTTGCCTAAGTGCACAGCCATTCCTCTCTGATGGCTATCATTTAGCATGTATAGCTTAAGTTAGAAAGCAATTTACCTTCATATATACATTTATTGGGTTTTACCCTTACACATGGTAGTTTGCAATTTGAAGCTGAACTTCAAACAGATATAGATGACACAAATTATTCCAGCTTTGTGATCATAATTAAATCATTAAACATATGTATTAATGCAAGCAGCATGAGTACCCGAACCTGACTTAATATCAGCCTCTTACAGATTATTGTACATTTGGGTACAGCATAGTCAAGGGAGTGAAAAGCAGCACAAGAAGCCAATTGGATGTTCTGTAGAGCAAGTAATGGTCTTTTTGCAGAGGTCTGATACTCCCCTCCTAAATCAAAGCCAGAGCTCTCTTAAGCTACGTACACACTTCCAATTATTATCGTTGGTAAACGAACGACGAACGATCCTGCACGATATCTGCGAACGATCGTATAGCACCGATCCTGTACATACAGATAACGACAC
>NC_092858.1:19529889-19559474 GCF_032062135.1 Pyxicephalus adspersus
CTTGCAACCAAAAATAAGATCAACCAAATGCTAATATCAATGATGTTGCTTGTGAGATATAGGTGAAATCTATCACAACTTTAATAAAGTAGACTGATATTATAGGAGATGTTAGCCTTAAGGGCCCCATTCTAATATATTTCTATATAAATAAATACAAGGGGTGAGAGGGTGCAACACATTTAAATGGGCTACCAATGCACTGCAAAGCAAAAAAAAAAAAACTAATAAAAGGGACTTTTTTAATACACTGATCCAACAATAGACCATACCTATGTTGAGTGTATAAGCCTAAACCAACCCATTGGATACTCACCTGTCCCTGTTCCATTGAGAGCATGGCCACCTTCTTCCCTTACGCATTCTGATTTTTAACCATCTTATTTGGCCGGGCTCCAGAATTTAAAATATTAAAAGTTCATTTCAAAATGGCATAAACACGTCAAAACTAATATAAGAATTTGGTTTGATTTTGTTTACTTACTTTTGGAGTATTACCATGGAACTAAACAATGAAAAAAAACTGTGAGGAGAGAGGTTGTTTATTGAAGATGAGTCAGGCAGTGATCCTTCTGCAATAATATAAACTTACCTGCTTCTCAGTTTTTTAATTACACTCACCTCTCCTCGCTCCATTGCGAGCCCTGTCATCACCTGTCCCTTCCGTAATATCAACCCACCTGCTCACAAATGATCTTCCTATTTAAAGTCAAACCTTTGCAAATTTGTTTTACACTCTTCTCAAGTCTCTGCAAAACATTTAATAAACAATTTTGGCTGTTCCTTTCAGGTAAATGCCAGTTTGATGAAAACCCTATGGCCTTCTCAAGGATTTTGGTGCCTGATGTCACTGCTGGCCTTCTGGGGTTTCAGACTTTGCTCTTGAAGTTTAATGGGTTGGAATTCTGCATAACAATTAGGTGGAATAATAACTTTTATGATCCTATTTATACGCCCTAATATTGGATGTCAGATCTCAGATACACAATGGTAGTTATCCTGGGAAATCCATACAGAATTAATTAATTATTTCAAGGAATAATTCTACATACAGTAAGACATTGGTAGCCTATAGATTTGCAATAGTCCTATGATCTGAAGCAATGTTAGCATTGTGTATGTTTAAGATAGCCATATACTAGTCGATGTTTTTAATACATTGAACATTAGATTTAATATGAACTTTAAATCTAACATAAATCTATTAAAAATTTGGGCATTCTTCATCAGTGTTTGATCAATATATATGACTCTATTTAAAAACAGGAAATCTGGCATTTTGTCAAACATTCCCTGGTGGGAATGATGCCACTGAAATTACTGACACTGAAACATGTGGACCTGGAAGATTCACACCAGGGAATGTTTGAAGGAATGTCTATATCCCTGATTTATAGAGCCCATGATTTGTATAATAATAGGAAATTCCAGATCCTTTCCGATTGCTTCTGTTTCCTCCCTTTGTGACCACTAATAATGAGGAACTCTCCCCAATGTTGTAGTCAGAGTGGGGAAGGGTGACATCGATCAGGATGGGGCCGGTTGATTGGTGCATGGTTGGTGGTAACCAGAAAAATGTTTGATAGCTTGGAGATATTGATCATTTGCACTGGTTGTACACCCATCAATAAGTTTACAGTTGCCTTTGCACTTAAGGATTGTATAGACTGGTGGAAAAAAAAAAGCAATTCCTGTGCAGCTCCCAGAGGCTTGTACCTTGACATCTACCAGGCCGCCCCCACCACTGCATTGGGTTTTAATAAACCAGCATTTGGCTTTTTACAGTGGATTGCAGTGAGCAGTACAGAGTGCCTTATCGCCACCACCATTCATTCCCTATGTAGTGTCCCAACCACAGACATTTGTTAGGGGGGTGAGGAATCGTAACCACACTACTAACCTGTTAGTTTGAACTATCCCTTACTCACCTATGAATATTTTATATACCTTGCTAGCTGCACCTTCAGGAGCTGTGTCACAATACAAATAACCTGCCTGCAGGTGTTATACTAATACAGGAAATGGAAGGTGAATCAGGTGTGACACAGCAGAACTAGACACTGCCATATAAGTGCTCTAGGAATGAAAGTTTGCAGGCTGAGTGAAGAAATAATTTCTCAATGTGTGAAAAATTGAATGAGTCAGAGCTGCTGCAACGCAGAATCTATAGCATCACACACAGACCCAATAAAACTACATCTACAGCTATTAGATGTTAATTTATTCATAAAACCACTCCCCATTACAAAGACATGATAAAACACTTACACTCCTGTAGTACTGTGGTGAAAGAGACACTTTATTTATTCCAACAAAAATCTTTATATTAGAATATATGTGCATTTTTTATATTTTATGCATTTTATCGCTTTAAAGCCTTTTTAGATGGACATATAAAAGCTAAGAGACTTCTGCTAGGCGCCATTGTCTTATGTTGTCAGCAGTCCCAGCAGGCTCAGGGCTGTCATTCTATAATATACCCCTTTGGTTCTCCTGCACTCCTGTGTCTGTAACAATAAAGAGTATGCAGGAAGGTGAAGAGAGAATTGGAGGAGCTGTGTCAGCACAGAGAATAATAATACACCCTAGGCGAGGCAACATTTATTTATGAACAGGAAAACATTGCATTTTGTATCTGCATTTTTTTTCACTGTTTTTACACTATTTGTAAGTTAATATTATTTATTAGATACTCTCATCATTCTTTCCTGAATTAAAGTAGCCCACTCTTCCTCTACCTAACTCATACTTACCTCCACCGCATGGCTCTTCCAAGGTGTTCACGTCCTTCACCAAAAATCTTTGCATTGGCCACCTCTGCAAAGAAAATCCAGAATTCTATGGGACTCTCACTTGAGTGTCTCAGGAAAGTCTATGTGGATCAACTGTGCAACCAGCATGGAATAGATTTTTGGTTACAGATATGAACATTAAGAGAGGCCATGGCCAAAAAAAGAAAAAAATGGATGGGAGGGGTCCTAATGGTGGGCTGACACATATCAATATAAAAATTCAATCAAATCAAATTCAATGCTACTTTGTATGTTTTAATGTTTAATACCAGTATGTATGACTGTTCACTGAATAAAAAATAAAATTATAAAAAAATGATCATAATTCACGTCTATATTAAGTGATGGTATAATAAATATTGTACATTTCTAAGTGATAGATTATATTTTTATCAACATTTTCAATGTGTGTTCGGTGCCTAATATTTTAATCAAATCTTTGCTTACTATTACATATGGTTACATGTATTACAAATCTCTTTGGCCATTGCCACCTGCAGAAGAATCCAAGTCTTTACATTAATTATTAGCACAGTATTTCTTTTCATATAGATAGTAAATGAATGTGGGCTACTCCTGTCCTGTCCACGACTGTTACAGAAAATGAAAGAAAGAAACAAAGAGAGATTTCATTATTCTTCACCTGACAGATTCATTACCTGGCAATCATTCCCACCTGCAGCTAGCAACGTCATGTCTGAACAAGGCCAGAACTTCTTCTCCAGCAGGTGAACTACCATGACGCTATCCTAGTACAGTGAAAACAAATTTAAATTGTACTGTGGAAACTCCTTCAAAACTATTATCCCATGCAGACCACAGCACAACATTCCCATCATTGTTGCTCATACCTACCCTTACTTAACACTGTTGTTCTTCTGGGTCCTCGAAAAAGCCTATGTACACCTTGTATAACTTGGAGCCTACACAGGGTATCCCTGATTGTCTAGATCAGCATTTCTCAACTATAGTTCTGTAGATCAGAGGCCAGGGTTCCTCCAGAGGTTGCTGAAGGTTCCTTGAGCAATGAAAAACTGTAAGGGGGCCTTATTTCCAATTGCCAGCAATGTAAAAGGCATTCTTCCCACTGACCCCTAATGTACTCATATGAGTTGTGAATATACAAGGGGTTCCCTGAAGACCTGAAAATTCTTTCCTTCATGTTAAAAAAAGTTGAGAAACACTGGTCTATAACCTAAGTGACCAAACCCCAACACCAGTAACTTGCTTCTCATCAGGTTTGGTTTTAGAGTGGGGAAAACTGGACAATTGCCCAGAGCCCCAACCTTTTCCACTGCCCCAACTGCATAAATAGCTGGGGGGAGAGAAAAGCTGGAATGCTGTGCATTTTTTGTGCCCACCGAATATTTGCCCAGAGACCCATTTTCTTTAAAACTGAATCTACTCCCCATACCTTTCTGCTGCTTTCTTCCCACTGACCACCAAGGTAAGAGGGCAGTCCTCCTTCCATTAACATTCAGTCTAAATCAGGGGTGACAAACACGAACACAGTGGGCCAAAATTGAAAACTTAGACAAATTTGCTGGCCAACCTTGAAATTTATTACAAAAATGGAGGAAGTTTTTCCTTCTCATTATATAACATATTCATATAGGAACAAATAGGTTTTGCTTTACTTTCAATCTGGAACAAGCTTATAATAGAGAAAGAGGCATAAGAATTTTTTTTTTAAATTTAAGAAAAAAATGCCTCTTTCTCTATTTGAGTTAAATTTTAATGGTAACCTTTTTGCACAGACTAACAATATTAATAACAATTTTCTTCTATGAAAATCCAACCATTCAAGTCCACGTCTTGGAGTAGCAAGGAAAAGTACAGCTGAGGGGGAGTGCTAGAAATGCCAGACGTGGCCAATGCGGAGCTAAATCTTATGAGTGGCCCGCCACTGAAACTCTGCTACTAAAATTCCTGGCATTACTTGCGTCTATAAAACAGTCCAATGCGGGGCCACGCATAGGCAGAGAGCCCGCTGGTCTATAGACGCGAGTGATACAGGGAATTGTAGTAGCAGCGTTATTTTAATGCAGCGGCGGGCCAGCTGCAGTTCATATTTAGGTTTCCTTTCCTATTGTGGGCCAAAAGAAAGGATGTTGCAGGTTTAGTAGTTTTTCATGATCACTCTAATGCTCATTATGCTGTATATGTAATTCATTTTAGTCTAGTTTTCTTAAACCCTAAAAACAATTTAAAGTCTTCTTTCATAGTAAAAACATTGGAGGTGCTTCTTTAATTTCCTAGGCTGTGATTACAATATTTTTAAATAATATTTGCACTGTTAAAACTTGCTTAACAGAAAACCGGTATAACTTTTACATAAAGCTGAATTTATTAGGCTGCACATTCTAGCACTGCCTGAGACTGCCGAAGGCTGTATTCTATGTTCTCATGACACATAGCACATTATGCAAGTTATATTTCCGTTATCAGTAGAGACTATCGCCCCTGGGGCTCACAATGATCAACTGATGATTCGTTTTTAAAGGCATTCATTAAAAATAAAACAACTAGAGGTGGTTAACCACAAGATTGTGATGTAATTGTGTAGGTAATTAGCCTTTTTTATAGGTTAATGTCAGAAAGCTTCCTTAGAGTAGGAATGTATAAAAGGTGGTAAATGATGTCAGGGCCCCTTCATAGTTGTGTGCTGTGTAATGCACGTGCTGTATCACGCATGCTTTTATGGCTTGGGTAGGCCATTTGTTTTGAATAGGCTGGCAGTGCGCCTTAATGCACAGAAAAGGGACCTGTGTCAAATCTGGTAATAGATGTATTGCCAGTTTTTGTTCTTGTGTGTTGGGGTGCCACTGTAAATGAATAACAGTACAAAGCAATGCAATATAATAATGTAATAAAGTGTGTTGAGCCAACATGTTGTAAAATGTCCGTTACCGCAGAATCCATGTGTGGAACTTAAATTGGCAATATTATCCGCTGGCATGCTGTTACTTTGATTTTCCGTCAGGTTTCATGCTAAAAAAAGAGCATACATGCTACACGTTTATAAGAATGTTGGAATATACATTTCTGACTCTTTAACGTCTAAAACCAAGCTGACTTTATGTAGTTTTGGCCAATATGATCAATGCTATTAGGTACAGAATAACAGAATACTCTGAACTTTTGTCTACTTTTTGGGCAGCCATCTTGCATTACGTGTTATTATATGAATATGTTGGAGTGTGACTATAAAGATGTTTTCAGACATATAGAACATGCTTACTCACCAATGCTTATAAAATGTGCATTCCCTCTGTCTTAGAAAAAATGTCAATGGACTCACGGAAACCTTCTTGAAGACGGACATGTACGACAAGAGTTTCCATCTAGGTAAAAAGCAGGCGCTTCCTTCTTTATGGCCGCAACTGGGAGTTTTTCCTGAAATTCCCCGACTCTTGGAGCTGGATGTGTCTCTGCCAAGGATTAGAGCCTTAAGATGTATGCAGACCAGATAAAGATCTTGTATTCAAGGACAGTAAATGTGTTACTGCCAACATTTTATAGCCTGTGTATTGTTTTATGCAGCCTTGATAAGTCTACCACGTATGGTATTGAGTAAAGTTTTGACCAACCACCTTTTTGGCTCGGGTATTTGGCCATTTAATTTAATATAGCCATTTGCTTCTGTCTGTGGTGTTGGCAAGTAAGTAGGACAAGCATGGGACAAGCATACTTGTTTTGACTTCCTCGTGTAAGAGGTTTAACATAGCATTCCTTATACAACCTAATTCATGTCTCAGTTAAAAAAAAAACATGTCAAGTTTTGCCTATCTATGTATTTATTTTGAATTACCATAGACATGTCCATAATGCACATATCAGTGGCCCTAGGGTAAGCCTGGAGCCAGGACATAGGTAATGGAACCACCTGGCTGTAAGATCTCTACAGTAGTTTTTTTATTCCTGATGTAGAAAAAATATACAATGAGCAAACGATGACCGGTGAGCAAATTGAAATTTGTTTTGATTCAATTTTTTGAATCCAGCAAAACTTCTAGAATTGGATTTTAGGTAGGCGAAAATAATAAAGGTCACTTGGGGCCAATTGATGGGCTTCTGGACAAATTATTGTCACCCAGATTACATGGCAAACCCCTACTGATTGTTCTTTTGTCTGGAACAATAGTGCACTTTTTCTATTTTTGAAGTTGCTAATGAAACTTTTTTTTTAATGTCCTAAAACCCCCCAATATTATATACAAAAAAATTCCCAAGCCACAGATGAATTTTTACCCCTTTGCTTTTTGTTTTATAATAAAATATAATGAAAGCAATTTATACCCATTTTACTTAGAATTGCCAGAAATTGTTTATATCATATCCCAGGACTGGGATTTTTGTGCATATTGAAACAAAGTTTGTAAGAAATATTTTTATCAGTTGTCAGAATTTTTAAGTCAAGTCCTGTACATTTCAGAATCTACAGTATGTACTTTAGGTGTAGACTTCTCTGTACTTCTCACACTCAGACTCAATTAGAAAATCTAAACCAGGAATGGAATATATGAATCTTTCAAATGATCTGAGTCTGCATGATTAAATCAGTTAAAATTGCTCTGGCTGGAGTATTAGTGTTTATTCATCAAAATGTAATATAGTTTCTTTTTTATCCGGGAAATTTTTTTGTTTTGTTCCTTTTATCTTATTATTTTGTCTTATTTAATTATCTCTGTTTGTTTTTTTATTTCCTCAATCAGTAAAGTTGACCAAAGGGACAGAAATAAAAGCCGTTAAAATCCTGGAGATAGTTTAATAGTTACACATTGGACTGTCCCTTCAAGCAGTGCCCAGCTTTCTGGGCGTAAGACCTTTATCATTACCTGTTCTTACATAAATATTGTTAAATTTCACAGAACAAGGTTTGAAATATAAATGTAATGATGTCCATCAATGGAGAAATGGGTACTAAATTCTTACACTTAATGTACTAATTTAATCTATGAGCAGTGTAGATATTCCCTTTTTTTAATTTTTCTAAATTCCTGGTCAATAAAAAATGTATCATGTTAAAATTTGATATTTACCATTTGGAAAAGACAGGTGGTGCACTGGAAGATAATCAGTAACCTTTTATTTTGTTCAGTTCAGTTCAGTCTATGTTTATACTTGGTGGTGGAAACAGTTGTTTATGTGTGGCCCCCGGCACCTGGCACCTTGCCAGTTACTTGGTTGCCAGAGCCACTGAGATGGTTCTTGAATTACCAATGTGTGAACATATTACAGGGGGTGGCAGCTGGCAGTACTGAATGGTTCACTGCCACCCCTGTTCATTCTCAAGGTGGGTTAGGAGCTACACGTAATCTTTATCTAAGATCCGCAGTGGGACTCGTTTCATGTGTTGAAAACAACACCCAGTCAAAACCCGGTGCAATAAAAAAAGTGAAGTGTACAACACAAAAAATTGCACCAGGCGTCCTACATGGTCCTGTCCCTAAAGGGACTAAGGCCTTTTTACCTGAACCCCCCAGGGGTGCAAAGCTCCTGACAGGGGACAAGCTTCCCAATACTGAGCACACCCTACCCGAGCCGTAGACTAGGCAAGGCACCTCCATACTGTGAGGGCCAACTAGAGCCAAGTACTCCCAAGTATCATTGAGCAATGGGCTCCCCTGAAGAGAGACCCAAGGTTAGGGAGGGTGCAGACCAGAGGGCCACGCACTCTCTCCACACCTAACTTTCAGAGAGGCCAGATGGACCACCCCTACTGGTCTGGTGCAGGGTGCATAATGCAAAAGTGTAAAAAACGTACACACAAAAATAAAAGAAAAAAAAAAAAAAGTGCCGTGTAAAAGCCATGGCTGGCCTTTCAGCCGGTTATAAAAATTTATCCGGTCTAGCCAAAAGGCCCAGCCCAAGAGGCGGGTTGCAAAAAAGAGAAGCGCAGTATTAAGGTGCCATGTGTAATAAAAACTGTGACACTCCACCGTGAGCTGAACGCAGTGATTATGGCACCCCTGGGCCACCCAAACCAAGGGTACAACACCTGCAGACCTTCTCATCCCCAGCCCCTTGGGCAGATCGTGGCAGACCTGTCCAGATCAGCAGGCAGAGATACAGAGATTGCCAGGTCATCCTCATTCTCTGGCATTTAATGTGTAGAGTGTACTGACCTCGGCGGCTTGGCTCCCCCTTCCCCAGGACACCATGGTTTTCACATCCAGAATTGGAAAGAACAGATATTACACTTGATCTTAGCCATGAGCTACAGGTAATGTTTCACCCAAGGCAGTATTTCAGGGGTATGAGGAAGCAGTAACTGCACCACAACCTCACCGGTAGGCTGAGCAATATTAACATGCTGAAAGTAGTCTGAGAAGCCTAGGTCATGTGTGTCAAACTCCTGTCCTTGAGACCCAGGTTCTGCACGTTTTTATTATTTATCTGACAGAAAGCAGTAAAGAGAGTAAGGTGTGGGTTGCAAAGAGTCAGAAAATGTTTATGGGAAAGTCCTGGTTTGTACATGCCCCTAAGGACCACCATTGCCTGGACACCTCTAGTCTAATTATTAATCAATGTGAAAAGTTGACCAAAGCTCACATTGAAATATCGGCTATTTGAGTCCTAAACTATTTTTAAACGCATAGAAATACAACAGAAATAGAATTCCTGTAACAATATTTTTGGCTTATATAAGAGAGCTTCATCAGCAGTGATTAACTGAACAGGAAGTGTTGGGCTTACAGTTTTCAGAATGTAAAAGGAAACTATGGCAGAACAAAAATTCTGGAGTACAGACAGATCATTAGCTGTTTCTTTTTTTAGACACCACCAGCGTTAATTTAACTTAAATGGTTTCTGTTTAGTATGGGAGTTAAGCATATTAATTGATTTATCTTTACTGTATCTACCCCAGTTTCCTTTACCTAATACCTAATTACCTAATTAAACAAAATTTCACAATCCTTTAGTCTGTTGTCATGACAAAGTTGGGCTGAGGGGTAAGCAGATTGGAGGGCTACCATGGGTGCTTTAGTAGGAGGAGGTGCAAAAGGAGCGTGACCTGCAACTTTTACTCCTAAAATATTGGCATTTTGGCCTTCTTGCCTTGGATGCTAAAGGACCTTTATAAAATCACAATATAGTACAAGTCGGTCTTGCTACAGTATTTTTTCCCACGTGTTGGATAATATTATTAAGTCTATGTGAACCAACACCTCCCTTGAAAAGCAGAACCATTTATCTGCAAAATATATTGGGACTATAAGGTACAAATATGCATAGAACTTAATGTTCTTTATTGAAACTCACAACAGGACTCACAATCATACTGCAGAGTTTATGTATATTGATTATACTATACTTGTATACGGACTATGCATTTGTATACCATTAATAATAAATTGTTTCTCTGTTTTTGATCTTTTCTTTTTCAATTGTGGAAGATTGTATATATTGCACTAATAGGATCAGACATTGTAGCTACTCAAGCAGTAATATGATTTGGAGTGCAATGTCTGTATAGACCCAGAATGTACTGTAAATACAAACTACACTATTTTAGAAAAATTCACAGAAACATCTGCAATAGAGAACCAGGAAGATAGATTTGGCAGACAAGGAAATGTTATAATACACAAGATTGTGTTGTATTCTTCATCATGAACTTCACACATCTGGTTGTTGATACAGTTACCCATTCAATCCTAGTCAATAGTGCTGAGATCCAATTCTGCTTGTCACAGCTCCATTAAATCAGCAGCACACATACTACAATGTAACAATTGTTGCACTTTTGTGATGTTTTAGACCAATAAACACCAATTCCATTTTATATATAGTCTTAATACCTATTGTAAGCTCTTCTGGGCAGGGTCCTCTTCTACTCCTGTGTCATTGGGCCTGGGTTATTAAAGTTCTCCAAGGTTGGAGAGGATACAGTTTCCACAGTGAAGCTGTGTGATCTAGCATACCCGGGATGGATCTGGTCTAGGATTGAAAACATTTGCTAACAAATAGCAAATGAATTTTAAGAAACCCATTCCAGGTTTGCTGGATCACCCAGCTTCACTGTGGAAAGTGTATCCCCTCCAGCCTTGGAGAGCTTTAATAAATCACGGCCACTGTCTGTATCTGTCTGTCATTTGCAACCCCTATTAAATGTACAGCGCTGCACAATATGTTAGTGCTATATAAATCCTGTTCATTAATAATAATAATAATAATAATAATAACTATAGCCTTAGTCACACATGTGATATTACAGGCAAGTATTGAACCAGCAATGGCAAAGATCTTTAATGGATTGTACCAGTCACTGATTGTATGATCTCAAAGCCTTGTCTGGTTTACCAAGTCTTTTTGTTTCTATACCTGTATTAACTATACACAATTTCTGTTCTAAATTACAATGTGTGTACTTTGAAAACAAATTGTGGTCAGGTGTTTCACTGGACTTTTATTACTGTAGGTGTGCACAGCAAATCTGCAATGTACACCTGCTTGTACATTTGTATTGCCCAACAGATGCTGTTTAAAAATAACAGCCTGCATTGTGACAAGTAGTTCTGCAAATTGTTTGTATTGTGTTGTAGTCAGCTTGTCCTTGTTCTGATCTTTGACTTGTTATTGCTGGTATTGTTAGTCATTGTTCTGTCTACCTGTCTGGAACATGGACTCTCCAAGGGTTGGTTTGTCTGCACCTAATCTGCCCATCAATTTGCTACTGTTTGCTTTTACCATCTCTCTGAACATTTATATTCTCTAGTTACTGCCTTGTCTGGTGACACAGTATGATTTTTTTACTAAAAGACTGTTCCACTTAACAAATTATCACCTTGCAAGGGATACCTTAGCTGGAATAACCAATAAACTCTGCAACCTGAAAAACCAACCAATTTTCCGTTGTAAATTAGCCCTAGAGTGCCAATGGAATTTCAAGATATAGCAATAATCTGTATATACAAGGCATTTCTGAAAACATTTTCCTCCTACCTAATGTGGAGCTAAACATAAACTCTCTTAAGCAATAAAATAAACTTACCTGCCTGTTCTCAATATTTAACTTACCTTACCTTTCATTGCTCTGTATTTGGCACCAGCATCCTTACTCGGTTCTCTTCTGGTTTCGGAATCTTTGGCCATCTTTTTTTTTCTTTAATAACATTCTTTATTTAAGGTTTTATTGGGGATACAAAAATAATGCAAACAGAAATAACAATAAATAACATACAAAAGGAGAGGGACACAATATATACTTTAAACATAATGGAACCATCCAAAAAACAGAGAATTACATAAATCAAATATCACATTCTAAACAATTGAAGGGACCATTAACATAACTCTGAAAAAGCAAAGGGTACCATGTGTCATAATAAAAGACAACACAACAGACAGACATAACTTATTGACAAAAGGAAAGGCGTAGAATAGGGTTGTAGGTAGGGAGAGTTATGGGAGCTGAATGTGGAATACAGTCCAGGGAAAGATACATTACACAAATATACCCAAGTTTTACTCTCACTGTACATGAGATAGAAATTTTTTGCCATCTGGACTGGCCAGGCAAGAATAATGTAACTCCTTTGCATACACACAGGTGTTCATTCATTCCCAGCACCCTGATATGCCGGGATTGTACATATGCACAGCGTTGGCGAATAGACAGGTAAGACAGTAAGACCAAGCCTCCCCCTGCAATAAAGAACCTACCTGCTTGCATTTTTATTAATAAGTATTATAGTTCTTTAGCAAAAAAAAGAACTAGGCCTTCATACCAACAACTCAAGCAGGTCAAGAATATCTTTGGACATTGATTTTACAAGATTTTATTTATGAGTTTCTCCTACTCAGTTTGAGCAAAGAACTTGAGAATAGAAGTCTCTCTTTGCCGATAATGAGCCATAGAAAAGTTTGAAATGTTAGATGCCAGCTGTCATTTTTGGCTAGCTAGCTTTTAGGATATATGATGACCTGGCTATCAATGCCAAAACTTGTGTAACTTATATCATGTCAACTTTCATGCCATATTTTCCCATCAGCCAACTGGTGCTGCCATTCTACCAGCCTGAAAACTTCATCAACAGGAAAGCTCTGCCAAGAAGTAATGTAGAAAGTGAAGGATTTATTTATCAATATGTATACAGAATTAAAAGTTGGTAATTAAAGTTGATAGTTGAGTGTCAGCACTGACAATGACTAAAGCATGTAATTTGTCATCTAGGGTTAAATATTACTGGTTCTTCTTGTAGTCATCTATCAACACCTGTAAAAGTAGGCTATGGCATTATAGAAACCTGTTGTTCACATGATGTAATTATCCTCCAGGGAAAGCAGGTGAAATCACCTGATTGCTTAATGCAACGGAAGTGTAAAATCTCCTAAACAATCCCAGAGATCAGTTTGCACAAAACAAACTGGACACAAAGGTTGTTGGCATTTCCCTTATTTTAGTGAAAGAAGGAGTCTGCTAGAAATGCAGAGGGACAGGAGTATGAAAATATTTGTCTAATATATAGCTTAACATAGGACAGTATATGACCTTATTTTCTTAACCATGATGATCTCCCAATCTACGTGTAACTATATAGTAGCTTGATGAGTGTAGCAGATGACTAAATAGCTATAAACACAGATTGATAAATGCATTGATATGCGGATTGATAAATGATCAATTAAAAACAACCACTGTGCATTTCAATAAAAGAGAACACAGTGGGCTGCTTCTGGCACATCCTCGCCCCTCCCCTCTCCATAGAAAAGAACAGTGCTACTCACGTCCAACAGTTCTCGCCCGATAATTGGCTCAGGGCTGATATCGGGAGAGAATCTGGCATGTGTACAGCGTCAGTTGTCCATTGTCCGAACGATCGTCCTGGCGGTTCCACGGAGGATAGAGGACTAACGATCATAATGCAAGGGAAGAGAGATAGCTGCAGCGGGGTGCCATTCTGTCGCTCTCCCCCTCCCCTCTGCATAGAGCAGAATGGTGCTGTATGTACAACACTCGTTCATGCATCGTGCAATAATAGTCGTTGGAAAGGATTGTTAAAGATATGGGCAGCACAGTGGCTCAGGGGTTAGCACTCCGGCCTTTGCAGCACTAGGTCCTAGGTTCGATTCCCAGCCAGGACATTATCTGCATGGAGTTTGCAGGTTCTCCCTGTGTCTGCGTGGGTTTCCTCTGGGTACTCCAGTTTCCTCCCACATCCCAAAAACATGCGGTTAAGTTAATTGGCTTCTCCCTAACAATTGACCTTAGACTACATTAATCACATATGACTATGGTAGGGAAATAAGATTGTGAGCTCCTTTGAGGGACAGTTAGTGACACAACTATGGACTTTGTACAGCGCTGTGTAATATGATGGCGCTATATAAATACTGTATAATAATAATCCAACTTTTTTTTTGTTTATTAATTTTTTGTTGTGAAAAAAAGAGAAGGAAATGGAAAAGATTGTAAAGGATTATGAAACATTGTATCCATGAGGAGACATATAATACAGTAGTAGTACAATGTAATAAAAGGTAATACCAATAATTATGGGTGACATTAACAGATCTGAAAGTTAAGAAACGCTATGCCATGGTGATATAAACAACCATAATAAAGTGTAAGAGCAGATTTACAAGATTAACACGAGAATATTTAGGATAATTACATGTGGGATGCACATAGGGTGTCAGAAAATGGAAAATGAGAACAAGAAAAAGTAGAAGAGAATCCAGATAAACAAGGTAAGGGAAAGTGCCAAAGGGAAAGGGGAGGGGAACAAAGCAGTTGGGTCAAATGTCTGTACAGGTTTTTAATCATCACTTGTATATGTGGAAAGATGCCCATTCCTATATTTGTTTTAAACCTGAGACATCTTCATCTTAGAAATATAATGCACTGGGTAAAATTTTTGTGGCTATAAGAACTCACCTGGTCTAAGGCTCCCATTCGTTATTTATCAAGGCATTTCCTAATGTGTGACAGTAGCTCAATTACCCATACCCAATAATTTCTTATCCCAATCTTACTGATGCCTATTTAACCATTGCATAATTTTATTGTGCATGTATTTGAAATGACTACAATGGATAACAACAACCCAGATGTGGTGTACTAAAAAGTCTGGGGTAATTCTGTATTGGTCTCTGCTGATTAAAGCATATCTCCAGGCAAAAACATAGGACAAGAATTTTTGTTAAATTGTAATTGCCATCTGCATTAGGAGATTCACCGCTGTATTTGTTTTGTGACCATTGTTAAAGTGAAAAAAAGTGAGGGAAAATTAAAAACTTTGCCTGCTTTGGAATCAGAGAGGGAAATTCTCCTTGCTCTCTAAATTTCCTTTGTATCTCTGGAACAGAAATTGAGAGAAATTTTTTCCAAATGCACACAGAAAGAAAAAAACCTGGTAGGGGTTTAACCCTTTTGGCTATATATACACTTTGTGCAAATATGTGCGAGTTCCATGCTGTTAGGGGGTTTAAACAAACACAACGTGAACAATAGATGTACATGCTAGGTCGGGAAAGAATGCCACACTGTCTACCTATTTATTCTACTTCCCATTTATAATAGCACTGAAAGGGTGTGTAAGATGAGTCTGATTCCTAAAAGAAAAGCTATCAGTGCATATACAATTTATTTCAGTGGTAACTGAATGGACACAGGTTCTAATACAGTGATGGATAATAATCCGGTTTCACTGGGAGATGTTGCACTACCCCAGATTAGGCTTGCAGTGCAGATAGGGGTTCCAATACGCTTTTATCTACAAAGGTATTAAAACTTATGCTTTGCACAATGGTAATGACAACATTGTACTTTTTCCCCTTTTACTCACCATGACATATACCCCTGCTGTTTTATTGTTTAAATCCTCGTCTTCTTTTTAAAGGAGTCAGTAGTGACCTATCCCCCGCTAATCCTCTCTATTATATACAGTTTAAAATAGATGCATGGATCAGGGCATCTTTTAATGGTTCTTTACTTGATCTGGCAAATGAAACTTTTAGCAAAAGCTGGCATAACTTGATAATATGGAACATGGGATGTGTGCCAACTGCTCATAACAATCTGAGGACAATGGTAGATGAGGGTTGCAGCCATCACCTATGTATCTACCTATAGGTACTTTGATTTGGCCACAAGACGTCAATTAGGCTGGAAGCAATCCTGAAGCTATAGCCGCATTGAACAAATGCTTACGTCTGTGCTAATGAAGCGGAATGCTTTACCTAAAAACCATCACCAAAGGTAGCAGCAAGAGACCAGTAGGACCAATGCCTGCCCTTCACCATTTTCTCTCTATGTATCTGTAGTGCAGGGTACTCAGTTAATTAGTAGTTCTGTCTAAGGGTATTCTTAGTGGGCAGTTAGATATTATTTATTCTCCAAACTCTTTCAGATTGCTGGAGTTGCTGCTGGAATTGTTGCAGTATGTAGTTCCAGTCCTAGGCCACCATACCCCCATTGCCCCCTGTCCCAGGGTTCCCTTGTGTAAGACATTTTGCACATATAACTACTCCTCTTGCTGACATAGTAAAATGTCTTCTAGAGGTTCTATCATGGGCTAGGAAGGACCTATATCATTTAGTTGCAATGTATTCTTGTTCCAGCCTATCAAAGTTTGCAATGTCCTCAGGATCCATTGGCAGTACCATCTATTGCCCATAGAGGTGAGACTTTAACCAGATCTGATGACTGGCATCTCACATTTTTGAGTACCTTTAATACAACTTGATATTCCATGATCCGGAAGACTGAAAACCTTCAAAGATACAATCCAGCAGACGTCCAGTATGTGTAAATGGCAGAGTATGCATAATCGTCCATAGTGTCACAGTCCTGTATATGGCTACTCTTACCACAATGCAAACACATGTATCTGATCCACACAATGAGCCCAATGCTGACATTTACTCAGGTGAGATAACAGTTCTGTTTGTGTAGTTATATCCTGATTATATACAATGAGCACTAGACACATTATTGTGTGAAAGCCATGCTTACCAGCCTGCCCATTGTGTGCAGTAATAATGGGCACTTCACTCTGGAGCCGAAAATTGTTTCAGCAACTGATCTGAAAAGGCAGAGAAAAGAAATTGAGCAACACAATGTTCAGCTCATTAAATTTTAAACAAACCCTGAAACCTATTTCTGTATACATTGTTTTTAAACTAAATGAATTATTAATCCCTAGGGATTGGACCCATTTAACCCTTACATACACTACATATAGACAAGGGGTGCCAATTAGATCATTCAGCAGTTTTCAATTGGATAGGCAACACTTGTATGTCTATGGGCTGCTTCAAACAGATCTCAGACAATCATTGGTAATAAAGTATTGGTAATGGAAAGTAGGGTTGGCTCACTAGGAACAGGGTTAGACCTGCAGTGGGGTAAAGTGATCCAGCATGGCTCTCTTCAGGTGGCATCTTGCAAGCCAATCAGTCACTCGAACCACAATGAGAACCAGCGCTTGCACATAAAACAGTGGGTGGTACTAAAACACTCACTGCCACCCCCATTCATTCCTTTTTGGGCTGCTATGGGTAGACACTATATGTAGCATCTCCCCAGAGGCAATGGTTCACTGGCATGAGGAAGCAGTAACTGCACCGCATCCTCAACTTGAATACCGCCTAAATGCATCACTTTTTAATAACACATTGCTACTGCTGTTTTACAGGCCCCTGGCTTCTAACATTACTCTGGGACTCCCTTGGTATCTTCTGAGATCCCACCAAAGGAGCCCATGGCTCAGTACTATGCTATGGTCTCCCCTTTCCCCTTGTTTGAGCATTACTTGTACATAGCGGTCATTCGAAAAAAATTTGGGGAAGAAAACAAATGACTTGGAGGTCAAAACCGTCTGTTAAAACACATACATTTGTTTTAGCTTGTTGGGATATCTTTTTGTAAATCAAATGCTTTGGAACCAAGTACAATGTGGGCAATGGTCATTAGACATTTGGTGGATAAACCTGTGTCTGTCTATGGCCACACACATATTCCCATCTCGCTGTGCTGCTCTTTTATACTGTCTGACGCTCCTGATTGTGGCACCTAGGCATCATCCTGTACAATGTACAGCTCAGAGACTCCTGGGCAGGACCTCACTTCATCCTGTAGACCAGTGTTTCTCAATCTTTATAACATGGGAAACCCTTGAAATTACATTCAGATCTTTAGGGAAGCCACATGGTGCACTAACATAGTGGTCAGTAGGAGCAATGACTCTTGCCTGCCCATTGAGAAAAATGTCTCTCCCACACATAGCCAAAAAGATCATTGGTGTCAATGGTAATTGACCCAAGAGGTCCAAACTGCTTATTGCTCAAGGAACCCCTAGGAACCTCTGGGGGAGTCCTGGTTGAGAAACACTGCTGTAAAGTGAAGAGACCATAGACTTATGGATGGGGCCTTGGCATCATCCTGTAGACCAGCCATTCCCAACCAGGGTCCCTTCAGAGGTTACTAGGGGTTCCTCAAACTCCAGCTGAATGACCTCTTATTTGATGACGCCTGCAAAGTTTTGGGACCAACACCACATGGAAGAGTCAACTGCATGACCCCAATGATGTTTGTAGTTGTCTATAAAGGTAGTGTTCTGGCCACCACTGTTCAGGGGTTTATTTCACTGGCCACCAATTTAAGAGGCTTTTATACCCACTGACCCACAATATTGGTTTAGCAAGGGTTCTCAGAGAGCTGAAAGTTTTTTCAAGGATTCCTCAAGACCTGAACATGTTTTTCAAGGTTCTTCAGGGGTAAAAAGGTTAAGAAAGGCTGCTGTTGAGGGTAGGGAATATAGATTTATGGGCATTGTATGATCCTCTACGGCAGTGTTTCTCTACCAGGGTTCCTGCAGAGGTTGCTAACGGACTTGTGGGGGGTTGCTTGCGGACTATTAGCGGACTTTGACCCCTTGGACTATTTGTGCCTCCGTTACCACTGACACCAATGATCTTTTTTGCTATCTGTATGGATGACATTCTTCCCAAAGGCCAGCAATGTAAGAGGGGTTTTTGCTAATGTTCACCATACTAATATACTGTGATCTGTGGATATAGTTATTATAGCAGTGGTTCCTTGAAGACCTGAAAGTTATTTCAGAATTCTGCCATGTAAGGCTGCTGTAGAACGTGGGGAGTATAGATTTATGGCATCATCCATCATCACTAGATTGTAAGCTCTTTGGGACAGGGCCCTCTCCTCTTGTGTCACTGTCTGTATTAGTTTATCATTTGCAACCCCTATTTTATGTACAGCGCTGTGTAATATGTTGGCGCTTTATAAATCCTGTTAATAATAATAATAATAATAATAATGCTGTACAGTATAATGATAATGGACTTTTATTGAAATTAGAAGTTTTATTGATAAAAAAGTCAATATTGGAGCTGCTGTTGTTTTACTTAAAAATAAATAAGGTTAATATTAGATAAATAATGTAGTGAAGGGCCTGAGGCAGCCATCTTGATCCTGAGCCCTGGAATTAGTATACATCATGGGAGCTTTTCACTTTGTAAATTACCAGCTCCTATATTCTCATTCTCTAATTTCACTATCTTTGGCACCCCAGCTGCTATTTGAGGTGAGGCTGGCAGAGTCAGAGGTATAAGTAGGGCAGTGTGTCCCCCGCCATGTCTGCTGACAGGTCAGAGAAAGTTCTGTCAGCGGACATGTCTCCGTGGTGACCAGCTCAGTCTTATAGCGCTCTCCTCCTGAAGATGGCGCTGTTCTGTCTCCCCCTCCTTTATATCAGGCCCACCCCCGGGCCAGTGACGTACACAGTGGGCGGGTCGTGCAGGTGCTGAGCTGTGCGGGGTTGCAGCAGGTGCGGCAGAGGCTCAGCGATCGGTGCGGAGAGGACCGGAGAACCCCGGGAGGAGCTGATACAACGGTGAGTGCAGGGATACCTCTGTCCGGGCCTCCTACATCAGCCATGGGCACACTGGGACTTGTAGTTCTGCTGCTTGTGAAGTCTGTTAGTTATTCAGTCCCGGGCACCGGCTCTGCTATTTCATCACCTAATACCTCTAATATGTAATTAGCACGATACCGACAGCTGTGATCTGATCAGCCATACACTAACAGATCTCACCCACATAGGCTGTGATACAATATATATCTGGGACATTTCTATGCTTGGGCTCTACTTTCCCTCCTAAAAATTGCAGCATTCCTTCATTCTATCATTTAAAACCCTGCCTTCATTTATTAATCCCTCTGATGAGCTCAGATTATTTGTAATCATGTCAAAACTTTCCTTGGGATGACGTTATCTGTAATGGAAGATTAAATGGTATAGGAAAGAGTTATCGACCTTCTCATTTCTGCCGAATATAATCTGATTTTCTTATTGAACTATAAATGGGTGGATCTCACAAATCTATCCATTTATAGTTAAATTATTATAGATTCCATTGGTGATGGACAGCAATTAGGGTGTGTGTATGTATGGGTGTGTGTGTGTGTGTGTATGTATATATGTATGGGTGTGTATATGTGTGTGTGTGTATATATATATATATATATATATTGTTCTCCCCAGCCCCTTTTAGCTGGGCGCACCACCTGGCACATTTCAGTAATCACCCCGGCTGTTTTTTTTGCTGGTTACAGAACAGTTGGGTCACTATACAGGGGCTGCCACTTGCCTAAAATTTCTTCCCACCCAGCTTAAAAAACTTTCTGTTTTGTGTGTGTGTATGTATGTGTATGTGTGTGTGTGTGTATATATATATATATATCTATATCATTATCATCCAACTGTAACATTGTATGATCATCATTCTATAGAAACCTTGTATCCATATAGATTGATAGATCTGTGATAGGAATGATCAGAGTACAGCCAAATGTATGCACATGTGTTTTAATCATCCCACTGTAACATTTATTGGGGCAATATGGGCGTGTCGTTGCTGATCTTTCATATAAATAAATCTGTAGCATTGCGGTCTGGCTGCAGGGCAATCTAGGTCAGTGATTTGGGTCAGTTATTCACATGGGAAGGTCAGTGTAAAGTCAGAACTTGTAATCTGTATACTTGTTCCAGGTCAGTGACTCTGTACTGGATTGTCAGGACAGACATGGTGATGTTTTCTGACGCAGAGCTAAACCTGAATGTAAAATATTGTGTATATATAATTATAATATTGTGAGCAGACAAGATTGCCTTCTCTTCTGCAATAAAGAACAGACCTGCTTAACTTTTATTTTTATATTTTGTTCTTTTGAAGATTTATCTGCTCATATTTTGCCTTCTCTGGATCATTTTCCCCCCTCATTACCATGCTAATGAGAATGTTATTGTTTTTATTACATACCTTATTTTAGACTCCATGACCTTATAACTGCGCTGTGCTTCTATATGCAATGCAGCAGATCATAGCTGGTGGGAGGAACTGGAAGGGTGCTGTACATTGCTTTCTGAAAACATCACAGCTCTCTAGCTTCATACCCTAGCCATTGGTAGTGGATATTAAAATGCCCTAATAAGTGATGTCTTTTTGGGGTGGTGAGCATTGCTATGCTTGGATACCTTAGTATACTCTTCCCTATGAAATACCTCAATGATTGAAAGAACTAGAATCCATATAATGAAAGGGACAGGCTAGGGACGGTCAGGCTGGGAAGGGCTAGATGATCCCGATGTCCTCTGGCCAAGTAATAAAGTGGACTTGGTGCAGTTCTGATATTGGAGAAATACCTGCAGTACCAGAGAGAAGGCTCTACAACTGTGTGGTACTATAGGCAAGGCTGGAGTTCAGCATTAGGTTTCCTTAAATCAGGAAGTAGGGGGGCTCTTTAGGAGACTGTGAACGTGTTCTGAGCAATGAGACCCCACACTTCGGCCTTGTTTTTTGGATTGTTATGCCCATAAAAATAGTGCATATATTGTTCCAAGATACAACTGTAAGGAATGACCGTGTGAAAAGTTCCTTGGTTAGCAAAGTGTATGGGAGCAGATACATATTAATGCACATTAACCATGCATAGGCATACACATGGAGTATGGTGCATTATGGTAATGTTTATGTGTTAAGTAGAGGTTCTGTAAAATATTTCCTGCTTGGAAACTTTTATGTGGCATTCCAGGTCAGCCTAATCAATAAAATCTCATATAAGCATTAAGGCAAAGCCACCTGCTTCCACATACTTACATGAGGTTGTATAGCTTTATGCCCCATGCCTATCCTGCAACTGGTAACCAATTCAAGAAATCCCCAGAATGGAGTGGCCTCCATCAACTTTACTGTTCCATCTGTAGTTTGTGTATCATGACAATGGGCCTGCCCATACCACATGCATGGAAAGGGATCTTTGCCATGGCTACCTTCTAAGGAATGAAAGGCTATGAGAAGGGGGTCAATATTGGCGTCATGTTAGGACAAGTAAGGGAATTTGTACAACTCCATTTTGGAGAACAATCACACACACCCTTCCACCATTCAATGTGTTGTAATTTTTTTAAATATACTTTGATTATATTGTTATCTACTTTGAAGGTCGTTGATCCTCTTAGGATAGGGTGACAACGCTAAGTCTATATCGCCCATTTGCGCTCCTGCATGGTCTCCTTATCACACCAGGCTCTAAATGGAGACTACAAGTTAATATTTTCATTATGTATGGTCCACTGTTGTCACCATCACTTGCCATATCAGGAGTGCCTGAAACCAGGACATATCCCATGCTGCCATCTCAGGAGTGCATGCAGACAGAATAAATCTGCAGGGGATCAGCGACACCAAGATGTAGCAATGGATTAAAAATAGGTAAAACCAATCATTTTGTTAGCTTTAAAATTGGCAGCAGTGGTTGTTGTCCAATGCTTTAATAAACTTAAACTTGGTACACACGTGCAATAATTGACACTGGAAAACGAACGACTAACGACAGATCAACGATTATGCACGATTATTTTGAACGATCAACGTTCAAAAATAACCCACCAATAATGTACACACGCATGATACGATCGTTTGAACGATGCAGGAAGTAACATGTAAAGGAGAAAGTGTACTGCAGAAACATCCACGATCGCTGAACGACCGTACACACAATAGATTGCGAACAGTCGTCGCCCAATCAGATCTGCCGGGTCAGTTCGTTTCCAGCGACTTTACTTGTTCATTGGCGTCATTGTGCACTCTTTTTGGTAACGATTATCGGGCGAAAGGTCGTTAGTCGTTCTTTTCCAGCGATAATTATTGCATGTATGTACGCAGCCTTACTTTTTGTGTTTACTCAATAGCACTGCCACAGATGGGTGGTGGGTGCAGGGAGCCCATTCATTTGAATGGTTCCTCTACTGCACAGCAGTGCATATCCGCATGCATCACTGCTCATTGGGATACACCACGGGTCAGCTGATCACCATGTTTGGACGGGACTAAAACCAGATAATTATCTTTCATTAATGTCTATGACTTGCATGTGGGTATATGTGAGCATTCTGCCCATGTGAATATTCCATGGCATATATGGCCTGGATCTTACACACTATCACTTGTTTTCCTCTGGTATCTGTGTCAGCTGGGTAAATGGATACTTGTTAGCATTATTTGTTTAAGGTTTAGATCCTTCTCTGTTCCCTTTTTTTAATTCCCTCCACAAAGTACCCTTTCTCAGGCTGAACATGTTGAATTGGCCTTTGTAATGCGTCTTTTTACTACTTTGCACCCTCTTTGGCTTCCTTCCATCCCGCTTGCATTGAAAAGGAGAAAAAAAGCTAATTGAAAACTTTATTTTCTAGCATTTTGTAAACCCCCTCTTCTACTTTGCTAGTTGCTATGTATATACTTTTATTAGACCGATACTGCTGTGGATTTGCCTGCTTTTTGGCACCATACTTATTTTGGTTTGATTCCCAGGACATCATAGGGTTAATGTGTACATTCTCCTGATGACAAATGCTGTAGGAATGAGGGCAGCAATCATGAGAAGAGCATTATGTGGTCACCGGGGTGTGACAGGTTTGTCTGGCTTGCAGGTTGCTGTTTTTGCATTGCTTTTATACCTGATGGCCCCCCATGCAGGTTTTCCTTATAAATTGATCATGACCGTTTGCCTATTTTGCTGATTGTCACCTTTTTTTTAGTAATGATATTGTAGGTAGATTGGGTGTGAAGTCATATCTGTTTATTGGCCCGATTTCTTGTAAATGCCCGGGGATGTCACTTTGCCCTATGGGAGTTTTCAAGGTGTGTCTATGCTTGGTATTGATTTTATTTAACCATGACTGATATCTGTTATGCAAATAAGCATTGCACGTTTGTTTCTGTGTATGTTTGTTACATTTTGCTATATACAAGTCAAACTGCAAAACCTTAAGCTTTCCTATACAGTTTTTATTAAAAACAAAAGGGGGTCTTTATAGGATCCCTATGATCCCCAGTTAAATGGCTCCTACTGTCCATTATGTGTAGTGTGTTGGCCTTGCAATGATTAACTTGTGTCACAATGAGCATGGAATGTTTATTACAATGGTGTCACTTCAAAATGTAAATCGTGTCCAGACTCCTTCACAAGGCTTTGTAGGGTCATGGTCAGTCTGGTCCTTTGCGCTTTTGTATTTTATAGCATTTTATTAGGATCTCTGCATGCTGTTTTAGGTGTTTGTTGGATATCTAAGAACAAAAATGGAATACATCACAGTTCACTAAGATGTGATGGTTGTATTGGTTTACATTTTTTTGGCTAAGTTTACTTACTGCAGGTTACTTGCTGGAAACCTTGTCTGCTTGTAACTTGAGGTCACAGGGGGTTTGCTAAAGGTGTGTTGAATGTTTATTGGGTAAGCAGTGAAAAGTCCCTCAGCAAACAATACATAAACATGGAAAATGTAAACCTGAATTGTGGATTGGATGATGTCAGCGTGACTTTACTAACCTGAACAAGTTTTCTTTTTGTAAAGGGATTTTTACCTTTGCAATGGAAAATTGTGATTGTGCTTAAAGACTACTAAATTCAATTGTCAGCAAAAACCTGTTTTTAATTTTACTTGCAGGTGAAAGGGTGTTCTGCAAGGTTTTTCGGAGCTTTGTTTCAACTCATTAGCTAAGAGAAATAAATAGTCACTTTTTCCACAATCATGGGGCGGTTTTCTAGGTAAACCAGCTCTACTCCTATACTAGATCAGCCCCTCTGTTATCAATAGAGAAGCCTTTCCTATGTAATGCAAAGGAGGTGTTTGTAGCCCAAATCAGGAAAACAACTTAGGGAGACGATGCAATGTTCCTTATGCATTAAAAAAAAACTTACCTGCCTGATAGCTATTTTTTAATTCGTCACCTATACCTATTCTGCCAATGGCATCTTCAGCATGGGTTCATGGTCTTTGGGGATTTTGATTGTCTAGGCCTGAATCACGTAACTCCTGCGCATGTGCGTGGAGTTTATTCTTTCCTGATAGGATGCCCATGTGTAGCTCGGTGTAAATTGTGGGTAATAGGCAGGAAAGCTTGTTTTTTGCAGGCAGGACATTGCCTGTCTCTTCTGCTATAAAGAACCTGCCTGCTCACAATTTTTTACTTTGTCAGTTTAATTCCACTTTAAGCTGAAATATAGCAATTACAATAAAGGCTTTATAGAAATTGGAGAAGCCTGAATAGCAGATGCTTACAGGCAGATCGCTCTTGGTGGGGGGATTAGTGATGGGGCAGGTTTAAAAATAAAAACAAGTCAGAGGTCTCCTTTAAACTGCGGTTCTGGGTTAAGATGAAGAGTGCATAAATATTGCCACCCGCTTCCAAGCTTCACCCTTTTCCTAAATGATCTAAAGATCCATTTGCATTTATCTGTCGTCATTGCCAGATCTGGATCTGCACTAACATGCACGTGTGAAGATGTCAATAGCAGGGCAGGCCTGTGACTTGTATTGGAATCTGAATTGGAATAGTAAGTGATTGTTGGCCTCACCCTTATGCTGGCAGTGCATTGTGCAAGCCTCTGCTCGGCCTGTTTTTTTTCCCCCTCTGCAAATAACTTGCCGGAACAGCAGTCAGCAGAGGGTTTTGCCTTTTGTATCGTGTTGGCTTGCGCTGCCTGAGATTAATATTTACCATTTTTCCTTTGCAGGTTGCAGAAGATGGACTCTTCTCGGTTTAAAAGAGGCCAATGGGCCTCCCAGTCTCTCAGAGTGACGGCGAAGGAGCTGTCTCTTGTAAAGCCGAAGAATTCCGCAATCATGGAGCGCTTTTCCAGGTAAGCCTTCACTGGAATGACTCCTGTTTGGAGTTAACTTTTATTACAGCATAGTAAATATGGATACGTTGTCAGGACAGCCAGTGATTAGGTCTTATTTGTAATCTTTATGTATGTTTGTCTTCTGGCTGTTTTAGTTATCAGTGTTCTAGCCCAGATTGTGACTGCATGGAGTATGATTCCCTAGCTGATAAGGAGAATTCACTTGTTCCAGTATGGAGACATGCAGCATCCTGCCCTGACCACTCCTGTGATGATTAGTCACAATCTATGAAATCTATTCTCAATCTATGAACTCTTTTCTGTTTGCTGAGGGTGACGCACCTGTTTGTAGTGTGTGAAATGGTTATCTGGTTTTAGAATGGTTGGCAGGCCTATCGGTTTGGCAAGCAGGAAACCTATTTTTGTTCCCATGACTTACCCGTAGCTTTGGGCATTAACTGCACAATGCTTTTTGCTTTTTTTTTTTTTAAAGTGGACCTAAACTGCAGAACTAATCCTAAAAAGTAATTCTTGCCTGGTTGGGGTTGTGATCTTCTAATTTAATACCTGCTAAATCAATGACCCAGAATAAGCTTGTGTGGGGTCAGCTAACTGCAGCATGGAGTTGCATGCTTGTTTCCGCTGTGTGACTTAAACTACTGACAGCAAGTGATCAGTTTTACATCTATGCAATGTCAGCCTACGTAATCATTCAGTATAGGTCCACTTCAAGGTTCCCATGGACCTTAGAAATTAGGCACAATGCTGACATTTTTTTAAACTAAGAAAACCAATTTCTTGGTGGTGGATGGGGGTAACTGCAGATGCTGCTGGCTGCGACTCTTCATTAGCAATTGAGAAGCTTAGACACCTTGTAAAGTAATGTTGATGTTGGGGAAGTTGACGCTGCGATTGCACCCCAATCTGTTTTGCGAATGAGCACCCAGGGCTATATGTTCTATAGGGCACAGATGCTTCAGCACTTGGATGAGGTCTACATGTCTGACCGTCCTCTCAGCCTTCAGCCTTATGTAGCTTATAAATGGATAGTTTATAGACCATAAATCCCCAATGTCCAGCTTGCATATTGAGGGCCACATTGGTTTGCAAAAGATGCTGTATTACCCAGTCTGTGCCCTGCAGCAGATTCCACTCTCCAACAAAACATGTATGTCCACAGTCGAGAAAATCTTGCGGATTATATGTGGCCTTTTGGTATATGCTGTGCAGTTCTCAGAAGTGGGGGCATTGGTTTGCAAAGGATCTGTATTCGCCATGGTCTCCCAACAGTCAACGTTTTCCTGGTCTGCTCTCTGCAGCATATTCCAGCCTTAAAGTATGTCTTCAGTTGGGGCATCTTCTATACTATGTTCCCAGTCTATGACCAGTAGTTTTGCATGTACTAAATATTTTGTGACCCCTTTTGTATATTCAGTGGATGCTCCTGATGTCCCCATACGCCATATGTTTTTTATATAGCACCAATAGTCATGCCACCAACTATCCCTCAAAGGGGCTCACAATGTAATGCCCCCATCATAGTCATATGTCATTGGATGATATACTTCTGACCCTTCTAATTTCAGAAGGGTGTTACGGACTTCAGGGTACCTGTAAATCTAGGAGAGGAGTGCTGTTGGCAGTAATGGATTTACCTAGCTCCCAGATCTTGTTCCAGCAAGTTGTGTATGTAAACAGAAATGGGACATTCACGTAATAAATGATATCTATGCACTTATGTGTGAAGAACTTGTATAAGCATCTGATCTGGGCATTGCAAACGTCTATAAAATCCAATTGGGCTACATCTTTCCATATAATTTATGATTGAATTTGGTACGGCCAATGCACCTCTGGACATTGGGGTTGAGAAACTTTCTTCCGTTTTCAGCAATGATCTTAGCTCTGTGCAGCCTACAAGGTCCCTGTCTGATATTTTCAGATTGTGCCTGCATGGCAAGCCCTCCATGACATTGTGCAGCTTAATGTATGTCTGTGCTTTGACCATGCAGGGAATTACTGTGCCCATTTTTGTATGTAAATTATAAATCATCCTTCCAGACAACCCCCCCTCACGAATATTTATCATCCCCTTGGTGTTGGGGGGTCCGTATCTACCTCTTGAGCTCACCTTCCATTGGTATAAGAGAAGGCTGTGCACTTTGATTTCTTTGTAGATGTCAGCTATTAGGTCATGTAACCACAGAGTACATGTGAGATCATACACTCCGCCCGCGGTGCCACAGCTGTAATGTATTGCCTACAGCTATTTGATGTAAAATATTAAACAGTTTTTTTTTTAACCTGGCACTTTATTGAGCCAGCAGTATTTATTTTACCCCCTTGAATCGGGTGACGTAAAGAAGCCTTACTTTACTTTGGCTCCTTCAGCACATTATAGTTCGTTATTTGGTTACTTTTTCACTTGGGATAAGTTAAAGTTTACCTGTTGCTATCCTTGTAAATATTTTCCAGCCAAGGCAACTGTGTCCTTTGGATTCTAAGTAACACGTAAGTGTCCTGTACAGTATTACAGACCTAAAAACAGGTTTATTTATTGCATGTTCATTGGATAATAATTGGATTATCAAAAGTTCCTGTTACTGATGGCATATTTATAGTATGCTGGAGAATCTCTGACAGTAAACAAATGCTCCTTATTCTGCAAAAAGATAATGTTAAAGTGGAACTCATCCCAAAAATTTAATAAAATGCTGTTAGGCAGGTCCTTTATTGCAGAAGGGACGGGTAATAACGCTTTTGCAATATAATAACCTTACCTGTCTGATCTGCACTCCTTTATCCTCACTCCAGTGGGGACCCCACCATCTTCATTTGATACTCTTCCTGAAGTTAAATCCTTAGCCTTCTTGATTGGCCAAGCCAGGGCCATGACATGACATAATGCAATTGCACAGGAATTCATTCAGTCCAGGTGGCTGCAGCCAGGATGTGCCAGGTTGTTGTTTTTAACAAATGACCACAAACAAGCAAGTACATGTTTTTGAAGGGACATGGCAATAAAGCCTGCTAGATTGCTTGTCTTCAAAGCAGGACTTATGTTCCACAATGTCCAATGTTTTTGCTGCCGGTCTCCGACAAGGGGGGCAGATATGTGGTAGAAAAACCTCTATGGCCTTCCAATATTATTGTTGAACCTTCCCAAGCAATCTGTATTTGCAGAACCTGTTCCATATTTTATGGAGCCTCCATCTGCCATACTATGAGTGATGAGATGAAGGGGCTTGATCAAATTAAAATCTGTATAGGAATTAAGGATTGATCTAAAATTGAGGCATATTTTTAACCCCCCCATTAGTTGTAATAGTCACTGTAAATTGATGACCACTTAATTGGCTGCCGCCAGTAAGGGCTCCTTCACATTTGTTGGAATGCTGTTGATATTAAATGCTAAGACTCTGTCACACACATTTGCAACACACTAAAACACATGCTAGCCCTCTACATGCTGTCTTTTTTGCATTGCAAATGAATGGGGTTCTTCAATGCATGAAAATGTCATCAAATGAGTGTCATTTTAAATAGCTCTCTGATGTATTGGCCCCAACATGTGATGGGTAGTTGGAATTGGATTGCTCCAGGTTCCTGGTAGGTTCTCCCAACACTTTGGCTGTCCT